>NC_056733.1:789862149-789969328 GCF_019279795.1 Protopterus annectens | reverse complement strand
TTGTCTCTCACTGCTTGCAGTAAATTTAATTTGTGATTGATATTAAACAGTATTCTGCATACATCTTTCCAAAAAACTTAGTAAAAAGCAAACAAAATATTTTGTAGACTTTTTTGTCATACTGTTCCACAATTTATTATTCAATAAGTGCTAAAAAACAGGTTGACATATTTAAAGCACCTGCAAACAGCTCACATATAACCCAAAGACTTGTTCTTTTCTAGTAAAAGTTGAGAACAGTGTGTTCCATTCATTCTATATGAAAGCATTTATTAAAAAAAATATGTATAAACAATATCAGAACTGCAGCCATGGATTCATTTGCTTGGAAGCCAAATGCTCCCTAACTTTATGACCTGTCCTGTTGTCTTTTCCTAGCTGTTACATGAGAAGGAGAAAGAAAAAAATAATTTCTTTGGACTACTTTTTTATTCTGTAGCTGCATTAGTCTGCTGTGACGACCCCTGACGGGAGCAGCCGAAAGAAGAAGAAGAAGCTGCATTAGTCTAACATGGTACATTCAATTCCAACTAACAGCTGTAACTCCATGGCAGCTTTATTATCTAACTTTGTTGTTATAATTACTGAAATAGGCAATTTTCCCTTTGATAAATATGAAAGCAAACTGCAGTGTGTGCTGTGTGTGTCTATAGAAGTGAGTACCTTTCCAAATTATTTCTAAACCAGCATTAGCAAGATTCCATAACACTATGAAAAAAAAAAAACAGATGTCAGTATATGGGAAAAATTACATGCTTTAAGTTAATTCAGGATTTATTCTCCTGATATTAAGTGATATTTTGTTTCCTCAGAGACATGGCATATTTCTAAGACTATTTTTTATTATTAAATGAACTGCAAGTTATTTACAATTCAATTAGTTTAGATTAATTGTGTATATATATATATATATATATATATATATATATATATACAAAGCCAAAAATTATGGGGGAACAAAGGTCCAAAAAATAGGGACGCATTTTAAATATTGCGTTTATAAACCAAGAAAGGTACTAGAATAAAAAGTGTTTTGTTGGCATACATTTTTTGAAGGATATAAAATCTGAAAGTCATATAGCTGTCAAATATTATTTAGTGACTTCAAACCTCAATGATTTGACAGTAAATCACAAATTTCATGAGGAAGGGATCATGAATATGAGGCAATATCTGGACATTATGTGAAAATTTGTACAGTTGAGTGGTATGGAGATTATATTTTGTTGATCTGAGTTGCAGACAAAAGTATATGTAAAACATTAGTTAGCTTGTCAACACTGCATTTCAATGTAACAACATAATATTTTAAAATATTAATTACATTATATTCTTACTGATTTATTTATTTATTTTTACTTATTTTTATTAACATGTAGTAGCTAAAGTTAAACTGGTAAACAATTTATAGCCAGCCCTTTTGCAAAGAAATAATGACTTCTGCTGGCCACAACTAAATGACTGCATTAAAAAGTTAAGCATCCCAAATATAGATTTCCTGTCACTAAACCATCACTACTGTAAAGGGAGGAGAAAGGAGAACCAAATATATCTTCCTATTTAGCTAAGTTTTTTTATTTTGGGGGGGGACAATACAACAGACAATAGCTACGCATGTGATAGGACTATTCATGTATTTAAGTGTGTGTGTGTGCATATATATATATATATATATATATATATATATATATATATATATATATATATATGTATTTAAATGTGTGTGTGTGTGTATGTATATATATATATATATATATATATATATATATATATATATATATAATCGGTGTGTGTGTATGTAGATGCATACATATATATATATATATATATATATATATATATATATATATATATAGTATTGACTTAAAATTATAGAAATATAAGGTTTTGATTTTGCTGAACAGCAGAAAAGGGCCCTGACAGTGTGAGAAAGTGGAGGCCCAATGAGGATTATATCATAATTTTCTAAGAAACTGCATTAATTTCAATAATTTCAATATTTTTAATAACTAACTAACTAGTAAATAATTTAAAAGTATTCTTGTTTATGATCATATAAGTAGACACCATAGATGATTACTGCCTGGTGACAGACAAAAACATTGGAAGGTTGGGGTAAAAGTTATGATAACCCACTGAGAGGATGGTGAGTGAAACCTGACAGGCCATGATCCTGAGCAGGACTCAGAAGTGTGGAGTTTACACTCTAAAATTTGCATATCATTTTCTCTTCATCTGTTAATGATAATCTGTTGTCTAGATTGTAAAGTGTCAGTAAGGTACATACAGTCTAAGCAGTAATTTATATTTTATAGTTACATAAAACATGCAGTTATATTCTACATGTATTCTACATCTGAAGAAAACATTTAGCATCAAAATGAAAACATTCATTTCTAATACAAACTGTAGAACCTGGAAGAAAAATGGAATAAATTATTTGGAATATAACTCACTAGTGGTTAACCAATACTAAATAGCTTGTGTCCCTCTATCATGTGGGATGGAAGTATGTAAACTTTCCACATCTAAAGTGCAAAGAAAAGTATTAAGTACCTGAATTTGATCCATAAAAAGCAAGAATTCAGCAGTATTACCAGTGCAGGTCCTAACTAGTGTCAAAAGAGGTCAAGTAGAATTCTAAAAACTCCGAAAGAAGCTCTATGAGGCAGCACCTTCCAGAAGCAGTAGGGTGTCATGTTGGTCTGATATTTTTATGTGTCTTCAGAAGTAAATAAAAATATTGACTCATGGGTGACTTCACAGTCAGCTGTTGTTTAACAGTCAGTAATAATACCATCTTCCACCCTGTCAAAGAAAAATATCTATTGTCTTTTTAAAGAAAAAAGTATAATCTGACTCCAAATGCATATATGTGCTCACATCATTCAACTGTTTGTAGACCCTGGTTTTATAATCCCTGGATGACCACCCAATCATCTAATCATCCTTGTCTGCCTGAGTAACCACAAAATTATGGTGCACTTTTAACTATTAATCCATGTCCAATGCCAAAAAGACCTACTGTTTCTGAAAGGTGACACTACTGAATTATTTCTTATGGATCAAATTCAGGTACTTAGCACCCCTTGTCTCTGTATTTTAACCACTAATGAGTTATATTCCAAGGAATTTATTCAGTTTCTCTTCCAGATACTGCAGTTGGGAGAAAAAGATGGATTCCCAACCTGGGTGCCCCCCAGGGTGTTGATTTAAATTTGTTATACATATTTTTTCTGCTTTATATGTGTAAACAGAATTTAAAATTGTTTATATCTTGTAATTATGTCAATTATCCACTAGAGGTGGTATTTTCTTTTGTTTTGAAGAGTTACTTGGGCATGTGTGAATGGGCGTGCCTTTGTTGAAGGTTGTGTGTCAGGGCTGGTAACTCGGCACATAAAAATCCACTACCAAACATTAGCGGACCGCAGTTCCACTGTGGCAACCCCCCTCGGGATAAGCCGAAAGACACAACAACTTGGTTATACTATACATCTCTTATTTTTTCATATATGAAGTGGTTTTACATAGTGATGTATACGTGTATTTCTATGTTAAAATGGTGATTATTGGTGCTTTTCTATGCATTATCAAGTTTGTTGTGATTTAATTAACAAACTGAATATACAATATATTTATTCTACATTTAAATTCATAGTTGCCTAGATTGTTACTAGGCTAATGAACCAGGGGCCTTTAAAAGCATAGCCAAGTTTTCCAAAAAGAATAATAACGTCCTGTATCCAAATAGGACATTGAGGGCCTGACATTTTATAGGCTACCTCTGTCCATAAGGGACATGAGTGCCAGGCCTGGTGTAAATTTCCTACTCCTCATCTGTTGGTCTAGGTTGCTCTTAAACTGGGTAATGGATGAACTCTAGATGAACTGGAGTTAAGACCAGTTGCCATAATGGTTAATATCTTTGCCTTCCATGCACAAGGTACAAGGTTCGATTCTGACCTCCACTGGTCTAGGTTGCAATTAAATGCCTGTTTGAAGTTTGCATGTTACGCCTGTGTCTCTGTGGGGTTCCTTCCACTGCCAAAAAACATGCTGAGTATTCCAATCTCAAACTCACTAATGGCAGGAGCTGTGGGCAGCAGTATAGACTCTACATGATCAACCACTTTGGGAATTTACAGTGGTGTGCAGTATCCTCAAGATGACAGAACATGGATCACGGACTTCACGCTGTGTCAGGGATAGCCATTTGATGGTGTAAAATATGGCTCTGGGTGATTCAGTCATGTTGACTAATGACATCAAATGGGTATGGGTATTTGACAGTGATAAGTGGGTTAATAACCTGGCCTACTGCAACTTATGCCAGGGACCACTGCTAATGATGAGAGGGGTGTATGTGCCCATATTGGCCAGTGTATACCCACCATAACGTTTATCAGCCCTGCATCAACAAGCTACTAGCTGGCCAATGTCCACTTGTCCAGCTTGGGTTACCTGGGATAGCTCTGTTGAGTTAAAGTTGGACGTAAAACCAATCAACCTGCTAAACATGAACTAAGAATTGCTACACTCAGTTGGAAGTGTATGACATGATGGTAAGTAGGAGGCTGGACAGCCTATGTATCCAGGAGACAAGATGGAACGGCAGTGCAGCAAAGGCACTTGGTTTTGGATCCAGAGTTTACTACTCAGGAGGAGGACAGGCTAGAAATAGTGTGGCAATCGTGGTGAGAGAGAAGCTTCAGAAGGCAGTGAGAGATGTTATTAGAATTAGTGACAGACTCAGGGCAATCAGACTCCAGCCTTATGTTGCGACAGTATTCATAATCTCAGCCTATGCCCCACAGCAGGGTTGTGATAGGGAAGAGAAGAGTGCATTCAGACAGCAGTTGCAGGACCTAATAGTTAAAGCAGAACAGCATAAATTTGTGTTAATAATGGGTGATTTGAATGCACATATCGGGACAGACAGAACTGGATATGAGGACTGCTTGGGTCCACGTGGGTGGGGGAATAGGAATAAAGGAATAAAGAAGGTGAGGCCATTCTATACTTCTGCCTGGCAAATGGCTTGATGGTAGCCAACACATGGTTTAATGAGAGAGAGTCACAAGATCACATATGAGAGTGGCCAACATGCAACACATGCAGACTTCCTCCTGGTAAGGAAAATGCACTGGGGTAGAATTAGTGATTTCAAAGTCATCCTCAGTGAAACAGTTGGTCCACTGAATAAACCACTGGTTGCCAAAATCAGCTGCAAGCAGTGGTCAGAGAAGGCTCTGAGGTCAACAGAGAACAGGCTGAAGACCTGGAAGTTGACAAAACAGAAAGCACAACAGTTCAAGGAATTACTTAGGTCTCTAGCACCCCAAGAAGAGGAGGAAATAGGTGGAGTTGAAGAAGAATGGCAGTGCCTCAAAACAGCAAGTGTGAAGACTACAGAGCAGGTGTGTGACCGAGCCAGGTATGGAAGTAAGGTACATAAGGAAAGCTGGTGGTGGAATGCAGAAATCAAAGAAGTCACTAAAGAAAGAGTGCAGGAAAAAGTGGGAGATAGAAAAGATGGACCAGGCTAAGTAAGAATACTGGCTGGCAAACAAAGGGTCTAGGAAAGGAGTTGTATTAGCAAAGAACATGGCATCAGAGGCACTCTACTAGCTTCTGAAAAGTGACTCAGTAGGTGGCACAAAGAAACTACATCAGGTTGCAAGGCAAAGACAGAAATATAAAGAAGCTAATTAGACACCCTTCATAAGGAATGCCTGCAATGACCTGCTCACCAGT
Organism: Protopterus annectens; assembly: GCF_019279795.1. Classification (NCBI taxonomy): domain Eukaryota; kingdom Metazoa; phylum Chordata; order Ceratodontiformes; family Protopteridae; genus Protopterus; species Protopterus annectens. Next base: position 789,963,571 of record NC_056733.1, on the reverse strand, counting down.
CCATAGAACATGAAAAGCAGATGGAAGGAATACTTCCACTAGCTGCTGAATGAATAAAAGCCCACAGAAGCTGTACTGCCCCAGACACAGCCTATGATGACAGAAGACGAGGGGTCCACCACAGAAGAAGCAAGAATAGCATTAAGGAAAATGAAGACAGGGCAATCAGCAGGCTCAGATGAGGTCACAGCAGATACAACAAAGATGCTGGATGAGACAGGGGAGCAATGCCTCCTGAGGGTACTCATAGCAGTGTGGAGAGAAAGGCATATCCCAGATGACTGGAGAATAAGTATACTTGTACCACTGTACAAGAACAAAAGGAACATCCACAACTGTGGGCAGTACAGAGGTATCACACTCCTGTCACATTGCATGAAAGTTCTCTAGAGGATGATTGATAAATGGATAAGCAGAGTAGTAGAAATCAAGATGGGAGATGAACAATTCGGATTCATATCAGGATGCACCACAACTGACCCAATGTTTGCAGTAAGACAGATAGTTGAGAAGAAGCTAGAGATAAGGAAAGAGGTCAACTGAGCATTTCTAGACTTGGAGAAAGTCTATGACAGGGTCCCAAGAAAGCTGATTTGGGCAGTCCCGCAGTGATTTGAAGTCCCAGAAATATTAATAAAGTTAATGCAAGCTATGTACAAAGACTCAATGACTCAAGTACGAACAGTGTTCAGTCTCACATAGGGGTTCCCAGTGGGAGTGGGTGTGCTTCAGGTTTCAGCTCTGAGCCCACTGCTGTTCATACTGGCAAACAGGTCAGATGGGATAGATCTACAAAGTTGCTGTATGCAGACAATGTGGCATTATAGGCAGACTCTGAACAAGAACTTCAGCAAAGAATAGGGGAACGGAATACAAAACCGAAGCCACACTGAATGAAACTAAGTACAGATAATACAGTTGTGATGGCAGCAAATGGTGGAAGTCAGAAGAAGCTGAGAATTGAGATAGAAGGGAAAATAGTGGAACAGGTTAACAACTTCAAGTATCTGGGAGGGGTGGTTGAGGAGAACAGAAATCTAAATGAAGAGGTCAAATCTAGAATCAGAGGAGCCGCAGCCAACTGACACAGAGTATCTGGTGTAGTGTATGACAGAAGAATGCCAAAGAACGTGAAAAATAAACTGTGGTGCAACCAGTACTACTGTAAGGTACAGAAACCTGGACAATTAAGGCAGAGTAGTTAAGGAAGCTAGAGGTGATGGAAATGAAATGCATGAGATGGGCGGTAGGATGCACACTGTGGGGCAGACAAAGAAATGTTTACATATGAGCAGAAGCCAAAGTAGCTCCAATTGCAAAAAAATCAGAGAGAACAGATTACAGTGGTTCAGGTACATATGCAGAAAAGCAGAGTCAATCTGGTGAAGAAGATTTGGGACAGATAGGAAGAAGGCAAGAGGAAATGAGGGTGTCCAGCAAAGAGGTGGATAGATTGTGTGACAGAAGATCTGTGACAGTCAAGCATGAGTGTCAAAGAAGGCAGGAGTGTGTCACTGAATTGAGAGTGATGGTGATAGTTGACATGACAGCCTGACCCCCTATAGAAAATGGGGCAAAAGGCATTGATGGTGATAATGAAATGGTGAAGATGAACTCAGCTTCACATGGATAGGAAGCATGTTCTGTGGGGGGGGGCAGTCTCTGGGACATAAATCTGCCTTTCTAGCATGTTCTGTTTGTCACCAACAAAATTCAGGTCCTTAGACCCTGTATTTCTGGTACTGTTTGACTTATGGATATGTAGGAGATTCATAAGTGTGGTGTTTGCGGATGCCTTGTAAGTTAGGCATAGATCATCCCTTAGCAGTCTTTAGGAGACTGAAAAGAGGGAGGGGGCTTTAAGGTGCTCTGCATAAGGCAGATTTGTTAAGCCTTGTATTCTTTTTGCAAGGAACCTCTGAGGTTGCTCTCATTGCTGCATATGCCTGGTCAGGTACATACCGAAGAGAGCATTGTACTCTGTGATTGATTTCATAAGGGATTGATAATTGATCTGATAGTACAGTCAGATAATGACCTCTTTGGACCTAAATGCCGTACCCTTACTTATAAGTTGTGCAACATAAAAGGATTTCCTCATTACTGTGGCCACACGGAGGTCGAAGGTAAGGATACCGTCTAAGTGTGTACCCAGATCTCTGACCATTGGGTTGACTCTTAGGGGCATATTATCAGCATGGTAATTAGCCAGGATGATTGACTTCCCAAATGGTACAATTATGCATTTCTTAGCATTGAGCTTAGAACCATGGCTTAGGCATCATTTGTTAGTCAGGGATAGGCCTTTCTTGAAGAATGCTACTATCTGCAAGGGAATCGATGATAACCCCCAGCTTGCAATTATCTTCAAATTTATTCAGCCACAGATCTTCTCTGTGTGCTTCTACTTTTGAGAAATAGATGCCAAAAAGAGTGGGCCCAGTACCAAGTCCTGGGATACCCCGGTAGTGACTGACTTCTTGGTAGAGCTGGCCTCACCTCTATTAACCTCCTGGGTCCTATCAGTAAGTCAGTTGGCTATCTGGTGGATGATAAGAGTTTATACGTAATTTTAGTGATCCTGTGTGTAATGTCTGAGTGGGGTATTGTACCAAAAGCCATGGCCAGGTTGAGGTAAGCTGTGTGCACAGTCTTGCTCTCATCCATTGCTTTGGTGATCCTCTTGAAGTCTACCAGATTTAATAGGCATGGCCTTCCTTTAACAAAGCAAAATTGGGATGGGTCCAGCATTTGCAGGTTGTCTACGTCCTTATTTATCATGTCCATGATGATATTTTCCATGACCGTACATATGGGGCTGGTCAGACTTATGGGCATGTGGTTACCCGGATTGGTAGTTGGACCCCCTTTTGTGCAGGTGGTGTGACTGTAGCCATCTTCCATTCCTTGGGCACAAAAACTGACTGTATGAGGCTCCAGTTGAAAAGTTATTCAAGCAGACCAGAGAGGTCATGTTTCATACTTTTTAGTATGCATCCTGGGATGTTATTGGGATCCATCAATACAGTCTTTTTGGCCTTAGAAAGTGCATTGAAGACCTGGTAATGGTTGGAGGGATCGTGTTATTTCCTTTTAACTATCGGGGGTAAGTGGGGGGCAGAATTTGAGCTGAACCTGTCTGCCAAAAGGTCGGCAATGGCCTCTGGTTCAGTGCGGGTGATGCCATTTACAATAAGTTCTCCGCAGTGTTGTTTATTTCCCTTGAGGTTATGAACATAGCTGTTGAAAGCTTTGTGGTTGTATTTTGTCTGAGAAGCTATTTTTTTCCTGTTTAGATTGGTCAGGGTTTTTCTAGTATGTGGAGCTTTATTCTTCCTACACTTGGCCAAGATTTTTTTGTTTTGTTGTATAACTGATTGATATTGGGCCGGATTCATGATGGCTTGCACGGAGTGTACGAGTAAAGTAAGACTCCATACAGCCATCATGTCCGAAGAGCGATCCAGGAACAGCCTGTAGGGGCATGTAAGAGAGCTCCTAAAACGTCTCCTACACGGACAGGGCTGGGATATGCAAATTACCTCACTTGCAGCCAAAAGGCATGCAAATGAGGTAAATTTGCGATCCAGGAAGCACAAACCTGTCCGAGTAGGAGCCGTGTTAGTTGCAGAAATGTACTCAGTTGACAACTGAGTACTGTTCTGCAAATAGCACAATGGAGCCTTGTCAGCTCCAAATAAAGGTTGCATATGGTTGAGGAAGCATGCCAATGGCCAAATATATGGCCATTAGAAATGTTCCCAGATGCAAATTTAAAATAAAAATACTTTTTTTTTTCCGGCGATGTCAGATGTTTAAGCGTAGCGCAGCACCGCACAAATGGGGTGCGCTAAAAAAAATCATAAAATAAGAAAATAAAAGCCACAAACGTGGAATCTATGAAAATTGTTAAATTACAGTGTAAGGGAATAGCAGGCTGAAGACAACATGGCCACCGAGTAGGGGTTGCTAAGGGGAGAAGCCCAGTCTAAGACATGTAACCAAGCATTAGTAGGGAATCCTATGTAAATGAGTGTTAGGATAGTGAATCACACTTTTACATAGCAAATGAGCAAAGTCAGTGGAGTGTAGGAGTAGGATATGGGGAGTAACAGAGTAGGAGATAGGTGACATCAAAAGGGGGGTATGTATGAAAGTAGTGAAGCTCATAGGAGCAGAGTGGCATGTGTCAGCTGTCAGTTAGACATCATAGAAAGAGGTGTATCAACAGGTAGGCCAGGGAAAGCCAAGAAATGGAAGGTGTATACTGTGGATAACACCAACGTTTCTTGCTGAGCGGGTATGCGAGCGTGTGCGCGCCTGTAAACCAGAGTAAGACAGAGTGCGTGCGTGAAAGCATGAGTGCACGCGTGTAAGCCAGAGTAACCATGTATAAGGCTGTTTAAAGACTTGTAAGCGCATTTGCGCTGGTGTGCATGCGTGTTAACCCGAATAAGCAAGTTTTAGTCCGTCTGAGCATGTGTGCACGCGTGTGAGCTGCTGTGAGCGTGTTTGCGCTTGTATGCGCGTCACTCCCCCCTGAGGAAACAGAAAGGAAAAAGGAAGCACAAGAAATAGTAAGAAGCTACCAGGGAATACTAGTAGAGTTAGCAGGTGAAAACAATCAGAATCAGGCAATTACACAGGCAGAACACTAGCCCAGCCCAACACTTAAAATTTTGCAAACAACAGTGCAGTTTGTTTCTCTCAAGCGACACTGCAACACTGGAGTAAGCTACTAGAAGTGAAAACTGAAAAAGCTTCACTCAGACAAAAAATGCTAGGGGCTGCCATTGCTGTTATAAGGCGACATACGCAACATGCTGAGGGTGGTGACAATGCAAATGTTGCCGGACAACCCACAGTGAGGAGACAGAGAAGAGTGTACAGGCCCAGGGTCACCTACCAGGGGTTACATGAGCTGGAGATAGTGTACAGGCCCAGGGTCACCTACCAGGGGTTACATGAGCTGGAGATAGTGGAGTGCTATAGAGTGGACAGAGACCTCCTGCAGCAAATTGTTGAGCTGTGCAGGCCACGCCTCACACACACCAACAGAGGGGAACCCATCCCAGTGGAAACCAAGGTATGTGTTGGCCTAAGAATACTAGCAACAGGTACCTTCTATAGACCAACTGGTGATATGATGGGGATATCACAGGCATCATCATCCAGGGTACTGCACCAGTTCCTGCACGCCATGTCAGCACATGTCGGTGATCATGTATATTTCCCCAATTCCCGTGAGGTATTGGCCAGCAATATGCGTCTCTTCCAGCAAATAGCAGAATACCCTGAGGTAGTGGGTGCAATAGACTGCACACATATATGCATCAAAGCACCAGCCGGTGAGCGGGGTAGGGCCTACATTAACCACAAGGGCTTCCCCTCCATCAACTGCCAGGTTGTGTGTGATGCCCAGGGCATAATAATGAATGTGTGCGCTGGCTGCCCTGGAAGCTACCATGATTCCCATATCTGGCATCTGACACAGCTGTACCAGACATTTGCCAATGGGGACATCCCACATGGTCACTTAGTGGGGGATGCTGGCTATGCACTAGCCGTGGCTGATGACACCCATCAGAAACGCACACACACCAGAACAGGAACGCCATAATGAGGCACATGCACAAACACAAAATGTAATCGAGCGTGTGTTTGGGTTGCTCAAGTCACGGTTCCGGTGCCTGGACACATCTGGTGGAGTCGTGCAATACTCACCAACTACATGTACCCAAATTGTCATGGTATGTGCTATGCTACATAATATGATTCTGCGAAAACAGCTGCAGCAAGACCAGCATAGGCCTGGGCCAAACAGCCCCCCACCATTGCCAAGGCCATCACAGGCAGAGCGTGACTCGGAGGAGGAACAGCCTGAGCCTGCCCCAGTAAGCAGAAGGAGGCGTGCCCAATATGCCTTGGCCTTGGGCAAAGAGGCAATGCATAGCACATACACTGGCTCAGTAGGAACCCTGGAAATTATACCTCTCTCTGACTCCCACATATAGTGAAGGGGATGCCTAAGTCGACACAACCTGCTTTCAAACATGTGCAGGGAGTGTAGTATGTGCATCCAACATAGGCAGCCCTGCAGCACCACTTGAGGCATGATTGCCATGTGTTAAGCAATGTAAGGTAGTGCTAAACAGCATTTACCACCATGTAGTATATGCAAACTCGATGACCTTGAGTATCATCCTACCCTCACCAAACATGATGCCACAATATGAAGACAAGATGATCAATTACAACAATTGGCTTAAGTATTGGTGTCAGTGAAAGGGGATCCAATGCCTGTCAGCCTGGGATGACATGCTCGACATGACATGATGCTTCGCTAGGGATGGCTTTCACCTGTCACCTGTGGCCTTTTGGATATTGCAAAAGGCTCTTGTCACCCCCATAGTGCCTTTTTTAGGTAAGGCTCAAAAAACAAACCCACCTCCATAGGTATCACAAGGGATAAGAAACTAGAAGTAATGCTACTCAATGCCAGAAGTCTAAACTGCAAGATGCACGCACTCCAAACTCTCCTCAGCATGGAGAATGTTGATATCTGTGCAGTAACAGAAACCTGGTTCAAGGCTCCCAAGAGCACCCTAGCACTAACAGGTTACACCTCATACCATGCTTTACAGCCGCAAAACATGGAGCAAACTACAAAAGGAGGGTGAGTATCAATATTTGTCAAAGATACCCACACCCCCAGGTTGGTGGCACAGCATGAAGCATCAGAGACTATCCATGTGCAACTAACAGTGGGTAAAACCGCCTTCCAGTTCATAGCCTGCTACAGACCACCCTCCTAAACCCAGGAACCACACTTGGCTGACTGGAGAACACATGAAAATATGAAGGTCTCCCCAAACACCATTATATTGGGTGACTTCAACTACCCAAACATAGACTGGGAGCATTACCCTAGCTGCAACACCCTAGCCCAAAGGTTCCTAGAATTTATAAACTCAAATGCTATGGAACAACTTGCTACCACTCCCACAAGAGGGGAAAACGCACTGGACCCGATCATCACCAACATGGAGACTCTATGCCCAAGACCAGAAGTGTATCCCTCACTGGTAAGATCAGACCATAGAGTAATCTCACTGGATATTCACATCCCGACCCCAGCCCATGGCCAGAAAACCACAGTGAAAAATTTTCACTAAAGCAAATGTCACACTCCTCAAAACCGAGGTGGAATCCTTCACAGCCCCTGTGCCTGTGAAAAATACGGCCCAGACCTCAGAACCCCTTATAATTGCATTCTATGAACACCTTCAGGAATGCATGGATCATGTAATCCCAAATAAAACCAAGATCCAATCCTCCAAAGGCAGGCATCCTGTCTGGTGGACCCCAGCCATAAAAAACCATACAATACAAGGAGGAAGCTACTATATGACAGAGCAAAATCCCAAAAAGGGAAGGCATCTCTCATCAGTATTATTGAAAAACTATGGCCATACATAAAATCGTCTAAGGCCATCTTTGAGATAAAAATTGTACAGGACAATAAGGATAATCACAAGGCTTTCTTTAGTTATGGTAGGAACCTGGGTGGGAATTCCCAGATGTGCTCAGAATTAGTCCAAAATGACAAACAATACACCAAACCCACAGACATTGCCAACATCCAAGCTGACAGGTTCAGTGCAAACTCCCCCCCCCCCACCAAAAGGGCAAATATCTATCCCAGCAGAGTGCTGGCCCCCTAACATCTCAGATGCTCAGGTAACAGCCAGCCTCTCCAAAGCAAAACACACAGCATCAATGGGACCAGACGGTGTCCTGGGCTGTGTCCAACATGAACCCCAAGAAGAATTGAACACAAACATAAAACAACTGTTCAATCTCAGCCTTACCACAGGATATGTGCCCAAAGAGCAGTGTACAGTAACAGTGGTCCCTCTCCACTAAGGTGGTGCCTCAATGGATACTGCAAACTATTGCCCCAGAAGCCTGACTAGCTTGGTCTGCAAAGCTATGGAAGATATTGGGGACCTACAGACACAGGATCCTACCCAGTTTGGCTTTGTTAAGGGCAGATCCTGCCTCTTAAACCTGGTTGAGTCATTTGAAACGGTCAACAAGGTCATTGACGAGGGGAAGGTGGTCCACACAGCCTACCTGGACCTCGCAAAAGCCTTCCATACAATACCCCACTTGGTCATTATAGATAAGCTCACCAGCTTCAATATAAACCCCTATGTCACTAGATGGGTTGCAAACTGGCTCAAGGACAGAACCCACATGGTCAGAAATGCTGGAGCCATGTCAGACCCCAAACCAGCTACAAGGGGCATCCCACAAGGCTCAGTCCTGGGACCTCCCTTGTTTGGTATATATTTCTCGGAGGTACAGGCCAACACAGAAGGACTGTGGCTGGACAAGTTTGCAGATGACTGCAAACTGGGCGCCATAATCCATCCTCCAGCTGACACAAGCATCCTACAAAAGGGCCTCCTAGAAACAGACAACTGGTGCCAGAGCCATGTCCTCAAGCTAAATGCAAAAACGTGTATAGTCATCCCCTTTGGCAAAAACTAAGTGCCCACAAATTACCACATAGGTGGTAACCCATTAAGTATGGAAAAAGTGATAAGGGACCTGGGGACCCAAGTTGATAGCAATCTCTCATTTGACAACCACGTGGCCAAAGTGTTTAGAAAAACATTTCATATAGCCCACCTAATCATGAAGGTATTCACATCTAGATCAGGGGAGGTCATCATGCCTCTTTACTCATCCCTCAACAGGCCCATAATTGAGTACAATGCCCCTTGTGGGATGTACCTTATCAGACACCTGCAGCAGCTGGAAAGACCACAAAAGTACCTCACCAGGAGGATCAAAGGGCTCAAACACATGCCATTTTCTGCCCAGTTAAACAAACTGCAGCTCCACTCAGTGGCATACCACTTGCCCAGAGGTGATCTGTGCCTGATGTATAAAGCCATGTCCAACCTGGAATCAGTGGACATGCTGCACCTTGGAAAATCAGAATCCCATCAAGCTACGTGCTCAAGAGACCTGAACCTCAGGACTGAAATAAACAGGACATGCTGGAGTGACAGATTCATAACCCAGAGGCTCCCTCCACTCTTGAGTAAACTCCCACTCCAGGTTAGCCAGAGTCCCTCATTGACTCTCTTCAAGAGGAATCTTGATGAGTGGATGGGAGATTGTAGGTTTACCCCGGGTATCACTTCTATGTCACTGTTAGACAGAGGCACAGTATACTAACCTTGAAAACTGTTATGGCAAACTCCACTTAAAATGTGTGTTGAAAGCCAAACACACTCTGGCTAGGATTATAAATGCCCTAGGGCAGATAGCCTCATATGAACCTATGAACAGAATCACACACACCAACTAGTACAACTGTGGTCAATGTGGAGTAATGTTTGGCAATGTCCAACCAAGTTGGTGAATACACAGCAATGTTGGACAAGCCTGGTTTAAGTAGGCCATAGCTGAACAAAATGCAACATACTCATAGTTGCCCAACTGGCCCTTAACCAGTCTGCTCTGCTCAGTATGAACATTTAAAGCAGTGATGGGACTCAAACCCATGATACTGTGCACCATAGTGAAAGTACTGAACCAGTACACCATGACAGTATTGCAGTGTTCAGCCAGTATGAAAGAATGTTGACAAGTCTTTGCAAACTATCCCATGGAAACCCTGCAGGCACAGCACAATCCCTGTTGAGTTATGACACAAAGGAGTCTGGCAGTAAGAACACAACATGACTTCTAACGCACACAGTATAAATGTCAATATTGGTCATGTTCACACACAGCCACAAATGTAGTGGACTTCAGATCACAACATATGGAAAGGTCACACTGGGCATGCTCACACACTTAGATAAATGAGACATATGTCAGGCAACAAACCATGGAAAGCCTGAACTGGGCATGCTTACACACTTAGGCCATGTCTGAGTATAGCAGTCGGCCACACATATCTGGCAGTTGTATGTGTCAAGCCAGGAACCTCCCACGATCCAGCAATCTGCCCTGTGCACACAGTTAAATGACAACAGACACATATATTAATATACTGGAACCCTGTCATGATCAAACATGTTACGCAGATGCACAAGTTGTTCATAGAAACTGGGAAAGCTACGGCAATAAAGACCTGCAAACAGTATCAGCAACAAATATTGTGCATCCCCAACATAAACATAGGTGCAGAGGTCGATACTAGGCTGTCTGCCCTAGGGAATTCATAAGCCTAGGCAGAGTGTATTTGGTGTCCGCCTCCCCAGTAGAGTATCCTACTGTGCCTCTGTAAAGTAGGTCACAGAAGGCACCCTCTAAGGCTAGTTTGCTGTGCCTCTGTCAAGCAGGGACACAGTGGAGATCCCAGGGGTGAATTTGCAATTTCCCATCCATGCAGCTGGATTTTGCTGGAAGAGGGTTGGCGAGGGGCTATGTCTACCTTTAATTGGGATTCAATTCCAGAGTGAGGGGAGCCTCTGGGTAATGAATCTATCCCTGCAGCATGTCCTATTTAGTTTTGTGCTGAGGTTTAAGTCCCTGGAGTGTGTAGCTCTAAGAGTCTTGGATGTTATGAGGTGGAGCATGTCCATTACTTCTGGGTTTGACATGGCTGTGTACGTCAGGCATAGATTACCTCTGAGTTAGGCGTTAAGCAACTGAGTAGAGCTGGAGATCCTTTAGTTGAGCTGCATAGGACATCTGTGTGTAGCCCATGATCCTCTTAGGGAGGTACTGTTGTGGACACTGTAGTTGCTGCAGGTGTTGGGTAAGGTACATCCCAAAAGGGGCATTGTAGTCAAACATGGGCCTGATGAGTGACTAGTAGAGGGCCACAATGACCTCCCATGATCTACATGCAAACCCCCATGTGATAAGGAGGGCTATATAAAGGTCTCTGCAATGACTCTGTCAATGTGATTAGCAAAGGAGAGGTTAAGATCTATGTTGGTTCCCAAATCTGTAAATACACCTTCTGTACTTAATGGATTACCAGTTATGTGGTGATTTGTGTGCACCTTGTTTTCCCCAAAGGGGATGACTATGCATGTCTTAGCATTTAGCACAAGGCCATGGCTCTGGCAACAAGCATCCATCTTTGTGAGACCCTTATGGAGGAAGCATGTGCCAGCTGCAGTGTTGCTTATGGCCTCCGGTTAGCAGTCATCTGTGACATTTGTTAGACTTAATCCCCCCGTGTTAGTCTGAACCTCAGAGAAGTACATACCAAACAGGACAGGTCCCACAACTGAGCCCAGTGAGACAACAGTTGTAACTGGTCTGGAATTGGACATGGCACCTGCAGTTCTTACCATGTGGGTTCCATCCCTGAGGCAGATAGTAACACATCTAGTGATATAGGGGTTGATATTTAAGCTGGTAAGCATATGTATGATGCCTGAGTGGGGTATTGTGTTGCAGGCTTCTGCAAGGTACAGGTAGACTGTGTGAACTACCTTGCCCTCATCCATGGTTTCAATAACCGTTTCAAAGATATGAACTATGTGTAAGAGGCAAGATCTGCCCTTAACAAAGCCGAATTGTGTATGATCCACTGTCTGGAGGCTCACAATGTTTTTGATTATGACTTCCATGATAATACGCTCCATAGCTTTTTCTACCACACTAGTCAGGCTTATGGGGTGATGGTTCCTGTGGTCCGTTGTGGCACCACCTTTGTGGAGTGGGAGCACTGTATCTGTATGCCATTCTCAGGGTACATATCCTGTAGTAAGGCTAAGTTGGAACAGTGACTTAATGTGAGTGTTCAGTTCTACTCAGAGCTCGTGTAGGACACAGCCTGGGACACCGTCCGGTCCCATACATATGCTGTGTTATTTGCTGTGGAGAGGACACCTTTCATCTGTGCATCTGTGATGTCAGGGAGGTTACATTCATTTGGGATGGGCATCTGTACCCTTGGGGGGTAAGGGGGGGACATTTGTGCAGACTCTGTCTGCCAGGGTGTAGGCTATGTCCGTAGGTTTGGCATATTTTGTGCTGTTATGCAACAATTCAGAGCATATCTGGGTTGTTTCCACACATATTCCTGACATAACTAAAGAAGGCCTTGTGATTATCTGTAGTGTCTGGTCAATTTCACTGTCAAAACGTGCAAGTGATGATTATATGAGGGATTGAAGTGTCTTGCCAATACTGTTCAGAGATGTCCTCCCTCTGTGGGATATTGCTCTGTTATGTAGTAGCTTCCTCCTTCTGTTGTACAGCTTATATATGGCCGGGGTCAACCAGACAGGTCTCCTGTTTTGGAGGAGTCATGGTTTTATTTGGGATAGCATGATCAATGCATACCTGCAGTTGCTCATAGAATGCGTTTGTAAAGGATTCTGCAGATTGGGCTGTATTATCCTCCAGCACGGGGCCTTTGAAGTATTCCACACCAGTCTTCACAAGTGCAAAGTCTGCTTTTGAGAAATTCTTTACAGTGATTTCCTTGGCTGGGGGTGGGGATGGGATATGGATGTCCAGGGAAAGTTGTTTATGGTCTGATCCTAACAATGAGGGTTCTACCTCTGGTGTGGAACATAGAGTCTCCATGTTGGTGATGATCAGGTCCAATATGTATTCCTCTTTGTGGGTGTGGTGACTGGTTGTGCCATAGCACATGGATTTACAAATTGTAGTGGCTGTAGGGTGATGTTGTTGAGGGCCTGAGTAGTATCCCCAGTCAATATTTGTGTACCTGAAGTCAACCACTATAATGGTGTATGTGAAGACTTTCATATCCTACACTGTTCCCAGGAAAGCCGAGTGCGGTTCCTGGGTATGGGGGGGGGGGTGGGTGGTGGTCTGAACTACACACCAAACCAAAAGGCAGTTTTGCACAATGGTAGTTGTATATGTATGGCCTGTCATGCTTAGTGCAGTGGTACCAACCCAGAGGTGTGTGTATCTGTGATGTATATGGATACACCCCCTACTTGTGTTGTGTGTTACAAGTCCTGTGGTCATGAAGCATGGTATAGAACATAACCTGGCAGTGCTAGTGTGCATATGTGACCCTGAACTAGGCGTCTGGTAATGCACAGATATTGTTATCCCCCATACTGAGGGATAGTAAAAGATGTAAATTCCTCTTTGGAAAGACTGATGATGTCAGCACCCTATAAATACAGCAGGCAAAGAGAAATCATCCAGTAATGTGAATAGCGCGCTGTGCTAATGTGTCTCTCTCAAGTATCATAACATAGGTAGGGGTTTGAATCCTGCAAACGCTGTGTGTGTGTGTGTGTGTGTGTGTGTGTGTGTGTGTGTGTGTGTGTGTGTGGGGGGTGTGTATGTATGCAATTCTTTGTGAAAGGAATGGCCTTTTTGAAGACTGGGATAACACACTAAAAGATGTACATTCCTCTTTGGAAAGACTGATGATGTCTGCACCCTATAAATACAGCAGGAGAAGAGAAATCATCCAGTAATGCAAATAGCGCGCTGTGCTAATGCATCTCTCTCATGTATCATAACATAGTTAGGTAGGGGTTTGAATCCTGCAAATGCTGTGTGTGTGTGTGTGTGTGTGTGTGTGTGTGTGTGTGTGTGTGTGTGTGTGTGTGTGTGTGGGCGGGGTGGCAGGGGGGTGTGTATGTATGCAATTCTCTGTGAAAGGAATGGCCTTTTTGAAGACTGGGATAACACACTAAAAGATGTACATTCCTCTTTGGAAAGACTGATGATGTCAGCACCCTATAAATACAGCAGGAGAAGAGAAATCATCCAGTAATGCGAATAGCGCGCTGTGCTAAAGCATCTTTCTCAAGTATCATAACATAGTTAGGTAGGGGTTTGAATCCTGCAAACGCTGTGTGTGTGTGTGTGTGTGTGTGTGTGTGTGTGTGTGTGTGTGTGTGTGTGTGTGTGTGTGTATGGGGTGGCAGGGGGGTGTGTATGTATGCAATACTTTGTGAAAGGAATGGCCTTTTTGAAGACTGGTATAACACACTAAAAGATGTACATTCCTCTTTGGAAAGACTGATGATGTCAGCACCATATAAATACAGCAGGAGAAGAGAAACCATCCAGTAATGCAAATAGCATGCTGTGCTAATGTGTCTCTCTCAAGCATCATAACATAGTTAGGTAGGGGTTTGAATCCTGCAAATGCCATGTGTGTGTTTGTCACACAGTTTGTCAATGTGTTGTGTGTTTTGCTTTTATTATTGCATGACATATTATTATAACAGTAATTTCAATGCACACATCAGGTATGTGTGTGCCACATACAGATATGTACCTGTGACCTTTAATAGTACCTATGTGTGAAGCCTGCCTCATATGAATACAGTTGTTACCTTTGCCAGCATGTGCCGCAGCTTAAAAGACCTTAGGCCATACATGTATGTTGGTGACAATGCAGGCTACTGCAGTGGTCTGTGTCCTAGGCCAACTATGTGACGCACACACCCATGAAAGCTTTGATAGATTAATGTGGGCAAGGGTTCATGTCTGGAGTACATGTCAGACATGTTAAAACACAGCAAAGTCTGTGAGTGATGGACATCCAGTGTAGGTGTTTGGAAACTGTTGCCGATATGCATACAGACACCTTCTTGCTTAGGTGATACACCGAGGGACTGCAGAATACCTTTGGAAATCTGAATATCACAGGATAGACAAGATAACACTTGTCCACATGTACACACCATTACCCGTTCTACATGATGGGTGCTACCACCTACATGGTACTGTTGGAATACTATGTTAACTACATGCCGATGACAATGCTACAGTTGCGTTACAGCAATACAGCATGGCTTGGACAACAGGTATCTGTCTGTATGATACCCTTGTGGTGGTTAGGTGTGTCATGTGTAGAATGCATTGTAGGCCACTAAATGCATTTGTAGTCGTGGATGGACATATCCGTAGTGTGTTGACATGTACGTGAGACTGCTATATGCCAAAGAGTATTGTTCCCAGGGATGTGTGGAGCTCAGTAAGAATGGCTACTGGTATAGTGTAGTACTGCAGGGATATCACTGACACCAGGTTCCTACATCTGTGTATCAGTTGAGGAGACACCATGTAATGACCACTGAATGTCAGGCTATGTAGGCTGTGTATAGTACCAGAATGCAGACCATTGACATTTGGAAACCACATCACCCACAGCATACTGTCAAACCATGTCATGTTCCATGCTAACTATGTTCACAAATGTACACCTGCAACTTTGTGCTGCAAATATCACACATGTACTGTCCACACCCCAACACATGCAGGCACAGGTACACACAACAGCCATGTGGCACATGTGCAGACAGTACTGAAAAAATTACATGGAGCTGCTTACTGCTTGGTGTGATGGATTTGAAGTGTTCTTAAGACACTCAGTCTTGCTGGCTGGATTCTGCTAAAATTCAAAGTCTGATTATATTTGCATTCACAGTCTGTTGCATACAGAAACTTGCAGAATATACACTGATGAGAGAATATACTTTGCAGCATCAACTTTAGAGAGCAGTAACAAATAACTTTTTATAATAAATCAAACGGAACCATGTTGCAGCTTAAAAGTACTGTTCCAACTTTACTTCTCATATAGTACAGATGATGTGAGAGATATAACATTTACCTTAGGACTTGTGTCCCTATCATACCTCTAACATAACTGGATTTATACAGCTCTTTATATACAGTTTTAGTCCTGTAGAAACAATACTAAGCTTCCTTGTTTAACAATGTCTTGTAAGAGACCAGCTTTTCTGACAGTGTGAATATCCTGTAACAGTGTCCTGATGTCCATGTAGAAAAACATATTTTTGAGGAAACACATTGTTCTGTATTCTATTTGGATCTGTGTATATGAACATATGTTCTTGTACCAATGCTGATAAGCATATCCTGTTTTTTATGCAGAAAAACATATTTTTGAGAAAACACATTGTCAGAGATCAGCTTTTCTGACAGTGTGAACATCCTGTATTTTATTTGGATCTTTGTATAAAACATCTGTTCTTGTGTCATATCCTGTTTTTCCATGCAGAAAAACATATTTTTGAGAAAACACATTGTCACAGTGTCATAAACATATCCTGTTGTTTTAGGAAACATATTGTGTCCATCCTTATATGCAGAATAACATGTCATTGTTCTTTAAAAGCAGATTTTGTATTTTTGCTCTTGCATACATCCTGTTTTGAGTCTGTAAGGGAAAAATGTCCATTCTTTAAAAGCAGATTTTGTATTTTTGCTCTTGCATACATCCTGTTTTGAGTCTGTAAGGGAAAAATGTCCATTCAGCAGATTCCTTTTCCAAGCCATGGTAATTTAGTATGGATGCTGATTACATATTACTAAACTCTATTTCTACATTTAAGCAAGCTTTATCTTATACATTTATGTTGCATAATTGCAGCAAAATTACTTTCAACCTTAGTATATTGTTGAGCACACTCTAACAATTCCGTCTTTTTTATTTTAAACTAGAGAAATAAATTCAGCATTATTTGGTAATACTTTTTCATTATGACAATTAACAGCAGTAACTTGACTAGCTTTTGCTAAGCAGACTTTAATACATGTAAATAATATGCAACCAAGCATTACAATAACAATAAAAGAAATTAAAAATACAGTGATTTTTCCTGTCCATCCTGTAAATAGATTACTAAACCATTCACTCCAGTCATCATTCCAGTTTTTTCTAGTATGTTGAGACACTTGTGCAATCACTTCTAAATGTGCTTTTACAGATTCTGTTTTGTCTGGAATAAATGTACAACATTGTTCTCCTATTAAAGCACATGTACCCCCTTGTGATGCTAATATGTAATCTAATGCCATTCGATTTTGCAAAACCATAGTTCGTATTGCTGTCATTTTGACAGTAATGTCAAGGACTGCATTGAAAGTGGCATTTGCCAATACCTCAACTAGTTTAGATAGTTTTCTCAGTTCCCAGATGGCTTTTGCAGCCCCATACCAAGGAAAATACCTGCTCCAGAGATTACATCATCTCCTAAATCCATATCTTTTAATTTAATATAATCAAGATTTTGATGATATATACGTGATGTATCTAAGGTGTCTACTGGATTTTCTGGACTTTCAATTACAGGTAATATATCCCTTTTCTTTTTGTATTCCTAATGTTTCCTTTTGGTAACTCTTTTACATGATGCATTGCTGGTACCACTAATCCTATATAACAGGTGCCATCCCATCCCTTTGGTAACCATTTATAAGCATATTTACCACAGATGTAATATAACCCATCTGATAGAGCAACACTGCTATTTACCAGACTGCCATTTACTTGCCCCATAGTAGGAGTTTTATCATGTACAACTGTAAAGTTTTTATCTGTTTTACTTCTCCAACATGTAATATTAGTTTTACAGTCATTTTTGTCATTTTGTGAAAAGTGAAATACTGCTGTGTCACTTAATATTAACTGACCCTTAATTGATATTAAAATAGGAAAACCATGAGAAAATACTCCACACTGGTATGTGGTTGTGAAAATTTATCATTTCAATTGTTTGAATACAATTGCTATTACCCACTGGAACAGTTCCATTTTGTTGAAAACATGTGATCCCCTGTACTATAGCAGATAACTGTACTCTTGCTTTACGTAATTGTACATTTATAACTTGATCTCCTGTTTCATTTATTAATACTCTCCAACTACTAAGAGAATTTAGTGGAATAGGTATTAGAGGCATTACCCCTGTTATTTTTGGTATTAAACTACACACCCAACAATTAGAAACATTCATGCTTTTTGCATACCAACATTGTCTTGCTAAGAAAATGTTAAAAGATGGTGACCAGTCTTGTTCATTTTTCCACATTTCTTTACTCTCTCTCTTATGTAACTTTACAGTTTGATTAATAGGTTGTAAGTATAATTTAATACTAAGCAATACAATAATAGTTAGTATAATAGCTATTATCAATTTAAAAAAAACATCCTTTAAATAGAAATTCCATTGTTGAATCATTTTGCCTTTGGTCATCCGAAACTGGATTTCCAAAAGGATGCACTTTAAACCATGTCAATTTCATTAGGGTTTTCTCTGTTGGAAACCTACAAAAGAATACATTTAATCAGATTTACATTGTTCACTATTTTTTATCATTCTTAGTTGATCTTTATGTACCAACATTGTTCTGTTTTTCTTTTTCCTTTGATTTTGTACACTAATGGTCCAATTTGTTCCACTACTTCAAAAGGGCCTTGCCAATTGCTAGCCCATGGTCCTTCCATTTGGAATGTTTTTACCAATACTTTGGTTCCACAGGGAAGGTTTTCTTCAGCTGGTATTATTGGCACCTTTTTCCATAGATGGAACGCTTGCTCCCTTGCATTATAGTCACATATACTAGTAAGTTGTTTTAGCCATTCCTGATGTTTGCTAATTTCTAGCATGGGCCTACCATTAGGTAAATCTGGATCAAATGGTAATTGTATGGGCATTTTGCGGCCTGTCATTATTTCATATGGGGAAATACCTGTTTTGCTGTTTGGTGTTGCTCGAATACCCATTAAAATACCAGGCAGATGATGTACCCATGTATTGCCCTTTTCCAAGCATGCCTTTTTAGACGTTCTTTTAACGTCCGATTCATACGTTCTACAATGCCATTAGATTGTGGATGGTATGGTACATGAAACCTTTGCTGTATGCCTAACAAATTACACATTTGTTTAATGAGATCACTAACAAACTGTGGGCCATTGTCTGACTCTATAACCCGTGGCCATCCCCAATGACAGAAAATATTTTTCCATAAGGCTTCTGCTGTTGCCTTTGCTGTCATGGTTTTGGTAGGAATTGCTTCTACCCATTTTGAAAAGACGTCCACTACTACTAGTAGTTATCTGTAACCTCCCTTTGCTGTTGGTAATGGACCTGCATAATCTATTTGAACTGCATACCATGGCCCATCCACTGGCTGTACTCGATGTAACTGAGGCCTTTTGCTTTTGGCATTTACCTGAAGACAGATTAAACATTCTTCTATAATCAGTTTGCAGACCTTTTTTAAATTTGGGTTCCAATACTTTTCTTTTACAACTGCCCATAACTTATCAGTTCCTATATGGCCCAGTATTTGGTGATTTAACTTGACCAACTGGCGTGCCAACTGAAATGGTACATATGGCAACTGTAACCCTTTGGAGGTCGTGTATGCATAGTACTCCTTTGGTGGTATGCCTGCCAATCTGCACTGATCGGTTTCTTCTTTTAAGCCCTGTTGTTTTGTATATTTACAAGGTCTTTCTCTATTGACTCTTTATCTAGCTCTTTTAAGATACTAACTTCTACATTGGCATACTCATATTCTGGAAGTTCTTTTCCATTTTGTGCTGCTTGTTTGGCCAAGGTATCAGCTAACACATTTAATCTGTAAGTTTCACTGGTTGGCTTTTGATGTGCTTTTACTTTTAAGATGCTATACTGTCCTTGTTGTTTTGACATTGTTATAACTTTATCTATGTCTTTTAATACTTCAGCATGCCGTAATGGTTTACCTACACTATCCACAAATCCTCGTCTTACCCAGGTTTCCATATGTAGTCTTAAAGAATTTACTACATAAGCACTATCTGAAAAAATGTTAATAGGATTGTAATACTTTAGCACATACAATACTGCCTCCAGTTCAGCTCTTTGAGCTGACATATGCCCTGGTAACTTGATTAGTTCAGGAGAACCCAGTTGTGGATTCTCTGGAACTATAGCAAATCCTGTCCAGTATCTGCCTTGGTCCCAATATCGTGCTCCATCCACAAAGATGGATGGCTTAAAGTGATCAAAATCAGATGCTAAAAATTGCACCTCAGGTGAAATTATCTTTTCTAAACAGTTATGCTGTTTTCCTTCATATCCCATATGGTTTGACAAATCGTATTTATCCCCTGTCTGTATAGTAACAGTTTTCATTCCAAAAAGTGCCATCCATTTTGCAAAGACTGCCTGACTAATACCATCTGTAATTTTATTCATTTCAAAACTGTCTATCAAAGCTTTTACAGCTTGATGTGGTGTTTGTACTATAATGCTGGAAAATACGGTCAAATATTCAGTTTGTTTAATACCCCAGTAAATGGCTAATAACTGCTGCATACATGGATGGTAACCCAATTCCACTGGAGTCATCTTTCTGCTAAAGAAAGTGACTGGGCGTAATGTTTTTTCCATTCTGTTGTCACTACCATGTGGCCATTCCTGTAGTAGTACCACAGACAGTGTTTTTTTTCCTGCTGCTGCTTGTAACACAAATGGTAACCTTGGAGTGGGCTATTAGTTCTGTAGCTTGTGCTAGTTTTATTTTTATCTGTGAAAATGCCTCCTCTTCATGAGATCCCCACTCTAAAAAGGTGGCGTTCTTTTGTTCATGTAACATTTTGTATAGGGGAGCAGCCATGGCTGCATAATCCTCTATAAATTCCCTATTGTAATTCATGATTCCCATGAATTTATGTAAGTCTGCTATAGTCAGTGGCTTTTCCATTTGTAAAATGCCTTGTACACGTACAGGGCAAGGAGATCTTCCTGTTGGTTTTATAATAGTACCTAGAAACTTAACTTTTTGTGTCATAAACTGAATTTTGTCACTTTTAACCTTAAACCCTGCTTGCTGTAGAGTATGAAAAACTCACTTAAGAAGCCGTACATGCTCCTCTACTGTTTCTGACTGAATTAAAATATCATCAATGTAATGTATTACTGAATCATCCTTTTCCAAATGTTGTAGAATGGATCCTACTGTCTGATGAAAAATAACTGGACTGTTTTGAAACCCTTGTGCTAACCTTGTCATAACATATTGCTGGTTTTTAAATGTAAAGGCAAATCTTGGCCAATCTTTTTTCCTGAGTGGCACTGCAAAAAAGCCATTTGCTAAATCTATTACTGTAAACCACTTACTTTGTGGCTTAATATGTGCAGCCAGCTCTGGGACTCCTGGAATCAAGTGTGCTCTAGGAGTGGTATATTGATTAACCTTTCGTAAATCAATAACAAGACGATAACTACCATCTTATTCTTACCTGGCCAGATTGGTGAATTTGTAGGACTGTTGCCTTTTGTATAATCCCTTCTCTTTCCCATTCTGCAATACATTTTTCCATATGTTCTTCTGCTTCCCTAGGAATAGGATATTGTTTTTGAAAAGGTGGTATATAGTCCTGATCACTTCCTGTTCCTACTGGGCTTTCTAGTTTCCCACAATCACTGGGACCCTTGGACCATAGATTTGGGAATTGCTGTTGTAAATGCTTCCATACATCCTCACTGTCTGTATTTATATAACCTGTAGGTTTTTCAGGTTTGTCAGGTAGAGAGATTGCATAGCAACCTGTATTTTGCTCTTCCTCTCTTTGTTGTTTGTCTCCCATCCACAGAATTTCATTAGGTAAATCAATTACTATGCCTAAAGGTCCTAGAATGTCCATACCAATAATGGTATTTGTGCAAGATGGATGCATTAAAAATGCACCCTTCCATATTTGTCCCTCTTGACTAAACTTTATGTCCACAATTTGGCTACTCACTGCATAGCATCCTGTGCCATTAAATGCTGAAATGCAAACCTTTTTTATAGGATTTACTGGTAACTGTCTGTTTGTGACAGATACTGCTGCTCCTGTGTCTATTAAGACATTTTTCCACAGTGACCCCTCTACCCAAATATCAATCAGTGGTCGTCCATCTCGACCCTTTTTAAAGTTAGTCAGGAAAGATACCAGAGTAGAGGGGCCACATCCCTATTGCAAGGAAATCCACTCATCCTCTCCTTTATTATCAAATGCAATATGACACACCTCATGTTTTTGTTTGTCATCTTCTTCTGTGTCTGAATGATCTACATATTTAGGTTTTTCAATCTCTTTTTTAACTGTTGCCTAGCTATTCCTTCTGCCTGTTCTATCAAATGTTTCAGATTTACAGGTGAAACTGTTTGAAAATCTACCGGGCATACTTTCCCTTTTCCTGTATATTGATGGCTCTTATAACTGTTTTTACTAATATTGTAAGGTTTTTGTACATGATCCTGCTTTTCTGACTTTTCTTGTAAATTTGTTTGCTCTCTTTTTGGAAACACTCCCTGTTCTTCCTTCTTTTTGCCAGGCTTTGTAATGATCACAATTTTGCTTAACGTGTCCTATTTTTTACAAAAGAAGCATGTTGGTGCCTTTTGCTCATTACCTGTGCTTGATCCTGGTACTACAAGCATAGAGGCAGGAGCTGGTGGTGCTGACACAGCTCTTTCTGCTGGTGGTTGGTCACACCATCTTTGCCTTCCCCTGTTTTTGACTTCACCAATTACTTCAAATGGCTCACTATTATCTTCACATGCAAAGATATGGTGTGAGTATAAAGTCCCATCATCGGCCATAGTCCGTCCCCTCATTAGTTTTTGTACCAAATCAGTGAGGGTATCAGAATTTTCTTCAGATACATTTAATATCCCTGGAACCCCTTTGACTTGTTCTAAGAAGCAATGTATTAACTGTTTTTGTATGTCTCTTTTTCCCATGTCTCTGTCTGTTTTTTTATATATTATTTGAAATGCAAGTCTAAAATGATCACTTTCTTCCATTAATTTATCTGTGATAGTAATTTTAAAATTATCTAATAATTTGGCTGTGAGAGGCTGCCCTTGTGTAAATGCCATTAAAACGGCTGTCATACGTCCTACTTTAGTGTTCAACTGATAATCATCTTGCTTTAATTGTATGAAAGTTTTAAAACATTAGGGAATGAAAATCCAGAAACATCTAAGTAATGCATCTGTCCATATATCAGATCCTGCTGTATATGCCACCCATTCTTCAAATGTAAGCATGTTATAAAATATGCCTTTTTTATCATTCCACTGTGGTAAACTCTGTAATAATCTAGACTGCGTATATAAATCTGTAGTGGTTCCCTGTCCCTGTTCTATAATTTGGACTGGTTTTGTGTTTTTTAACTCTTCTTTAAGCTGGGATATCAAAATAGTATTTTGGAGGTTAGTCTCTGTTAATTCATCTAATTCTTCTTCCTTTTCCTTCAGATGCTGTTTAAGGTCTGTCATTTCTACCTGTAAGTGTTTAAGGGATATATGATACATGTTATTGGATTCCTCTGTTGACTGCAGAACTCCTATGCACTTTTGACAGAGATCTTGAATGTCAGTTTTGAACATTTTAAATTCATTTTGTTTCTCTTTTAAAAACTTATTAAAGTCTTCTGTCAATGTATCATAAACTTTGTTTCTGTCCTCATCTGTATGTGTAGCCGTGGCATCATTCCATGCTTGTACATAATTTTTAAAGGGAGTTACAAGATCTATAGGGGACTCTGTCAATAACAGATTTGATTGCTGTTGTAATTCAGAAATTAATGTACTGACAGGACATAACTGCTTTACATCTGGATATAATGAAAACTGTGTATTATTAATTAATTCTTTATCATGAACAGATCTGTCTGCACAGTCTAGTTTTTTAGCAATATCATGCAATACTTGTTTATGGCATATTACACAAAATGCAGTTTCCTTTGAATCACACAATAAACATTTACTATGATATACTTCATTTTTGTTGCAAATACCAATCAAATGTTACAATCCACTTACATAATGCTGGTATGTCAACTTGCCCTAACAAGGTTTTACACTTACTAATGTGTTGTGTATACCAACATTGCAATTTACTCCATATTTTATCTGGTTGTTCTGCTACATTAAGAGTAAAACTTGGCTTACATTTGCTAGAATTCTGCCTGATAGCATCCATACTAAAAAAATGTGACGTAGAAAAAAAGTCTTACCAGTGAGCAAGAAAACAGGTGATCAGGCTGTTGTTGCAGATGGCTGGTAATTTTTCAAAGTCACTTGAGAAGCTGGGAAAGCACAACAGGCAGCGGACTGCTGTGCTAGTGGATATTCCACTTTTCTTAGCGAAATTATGGCACTGCGACTGGAACTTCAGTCTCACTCCGGATGTAGACGTCTAAAAAACTGTACTACTGCAAGCTGCATAAACTGGAATACTTCTGTTCAGAATTGACACATACGTACAAATGTTAGTTACTGCAATTTAACTGAAGTGACCCTCTGCAGGGCTTACCATCACTCCTCCTGTGTTTGAATGCAGATTGTAGGTTCAAAATGCAGGCTAGCTTGCCATTGAAAAAATTACATGGAGCTGCTTACTGCTTGGTGTGATGGATTTGAAGTGTTCTTAAGACACTCAGTCTTGCTGGCTGGATTCTGCTAAAATTCAAAGTCTGATTATATTTGCATTCACAGTCTGTTGCATACAGAAACTTGCAGAATATACACTGATGAGAGAATATACTTTGCAGCATCAACTTTAGAGAGCAGTAACAAATAACTTTTTATAATAAATCAAACGGAACCACGTTGCAGCTTAAAAGTACTGTTCCAACTTTACTTCTCATATAGTACAGATGATGTGAGAGATATAACATTTACCTTAGGACTTGTGTCCCTATCATACCTCTAACATAACTGGATTTATACAGCTCTTTATATACAGTTTTAGTCCTGTAGAAACAATACTAAGCTTCCTTGTTTAACAATGTCTTGTAAGAGACCAGCTTTTCTGACAGTGTGAATATCCTGTAACAGTGTCCTGATGTCCATGTAGAAAAACATATTTTTGAGGAAACACATTGTTCTGTATTCTATTTGGATCTGTGTATATGAACATATGTTCTTGTACCAATGCTGATAAGCATATCCTGTTTTTTTATGCAGAAAAACATATTTTTGAGAAAACACATTGTCAGAGATCAGCTTTTCTGACTGTGAACATCCTGTATTTTATTTGGATCTTTGTATAAAAACATCTGTTCTTGTGTCATATCCTGTTTTTCCATGCAGAAAAACATATTTTTGAGAAAACACATTGTCACAGTGTCATAAACATATCCTGTTGTTTTAGGAAACATATTGTGTCCATCCTTATATGCAGAATAACATGTCATTGTTCTTTAAAAGCAGATTTTGTATTTTTGCTCTTGCATACATCCTGTTTTGAGTCTGTAAGGGAAAAATGTCTATTCAGCAGATTCCTTTTCCAAGCCATGATAATTTAGTATGGATGCTGATTACATATTACTAAACTCTATTTCTACATTTAAGCAAGCTTTATCTTATACATTATTTATGTTGCATAATTGCAGCAAAATTACTTTCAACCTTAGTATATTGTGGAGCACACTCTAACAAGTACACTTTGGGAATTAATACTGGTGTATACGAAACTACAATGACAATCATAGTTAATGCATCATGCATGCTCGAATATACCCATAACGATATCATTACACTGTACTGTTAACAACATGATATTATTACTACAGTGCTATGTAGTCAGCCTGTGCATCAGCACCATGCTGTCCTCTTCCTGCATCAGTGTTACAGATGGCAGGATGTGGCACAGTTTCATCATATGCACAGGGTGTGTACTAGGTTTGCCAGAGTCTGCCATTGACGCATCCAATCGACATGTATGTGTGTGTGTGTGTTAGTGAGGGACAACAGTACAACATGGGGCAATGTTGATGCGATGTGTGTGTATGTGTTAGCCCTAGGTGTTAGCATTATGTGTGTGTGTGTGTATGCATGCACACAGTTCTACCACATGGCTGCCATATACGGGTGTTTGTGGACAGCCACAGACTGTACCTGCCAGGTCATACAGATCACTGTCTCTGGCCACGGACACAGTACCTGTGCCTGGCAGGGGTGCTACGGATAGTATCAGGTACTAAGCCAGACTGGATACTGTCATCAGAAGCAGTGGATTGTTGACTGGACACATGTCCCTGCTGGGACTGTCCAGAGCCACGTGCACGTGGTCTTCTAGGACGGTCTAATGACAGCACAGACCCAGCATTGCTGGGGCTGGTACTGGCACTATGGGAGCGGCTGCGGGTTTGTTGTCATCTGTGATGACTGCCAGCTGATGATGTTGCTAGCATACGTCCATGTCGATGCATCAACTGTCCTGGCTCCTGGACATGTAGTTGTGGAGGAGATCTAATGTGTCCCCCCAACGTTCATCAATGACCTCGCTGATATTACGGATGGCAGCCGCAATGTCACGCATAGTGTCATTCATAGTGGTGTGATGTGCTCTAGGCTCTCTCAGACCCTGTCTGGTGTACCGTTCCATACGTGCCTGTGTCTGCATTACAGCCTGGAACATAGCTGAGGTTGAAAGACCTCTGTGGGCATGTCTGACAGGGGCAGTACAACCACGGATGCTCCCTCGAGAACCCCTGGACATCTGCCTGTGTGGTACCATGTCAGGAATCTGGTCATGGCTGCTGTGAGGGAATGCATGTGCCAATGATACCACACTACCCTGGTCAATGCCCACTGCATGCTGTCCCTCAGCTAAGGACATTGGTGACAATGGATGTATCGGCAGGATGACTGTGCGCATTGATGGGGTTGACTGCTGTGTAGTGTCGATTGGCTGACCAACGACAGATCCTGTCACACCTCCCTGTGCCATTACACATGTATCATCATTATCACTATCCCCAGCAGTGGCTTCAGGTTCCCTGCTGCACTCCACCAGAGCAGCATCAGAACCTGTGAGAGGAAGATAGGAAACACAGTTTACAAATGTGTACATGATGTTAGCACACATGCACACAGGCGCACAGGCACACATGCGCACAGGCACACTCCTCAGTACAGCAGATACAAACACAGACACACCTGCAATCCAACACATACACAATACAGTTTGAGGGTGGGTGACAGTATCACAAGGAAAATCATCACTGCACATGTGTCAGCATGCAGATTATGTGTTGCATAGGAACATGCAGTGCAAGTGTAGACAGCCCTTGTTAATAACAGTATATGTGGACTTGATGCTTGTGTGTAGTTGTTCAGGGATTGTCTCCACCCTGGGACACAATGTGTACAAGGACATAACAATGTTGTGCAAGTGTTACAAGCTGTGGGTGCATATATTTGCACACACATATACAACACATGACAGTGCTACGCAATAACTGCTATGTGTACTTTTGTGGTCAGTGGAACTGGATGTAGTGTAGTAACGTGAGCCATGATCAACATGCTTCTTGTGGTCAGTCAACAAGAATAATGTGTGCCAGACAGGCAGCTAGCATGCTGTACCTGAAGTGCAGTAACATGACTACATCCACAATTACACAGCCACTTGTTACATGGGTGTGTAAGGTGGCCAATAGTGAGTTTTGCCTAACATGAATGTATTATTTGTTCAAGACTGTTGCACAAAGACATGGTAGGCCTCTACCCCTCAGGTATATTATGAGTGCTGCGTAGAGGATAAGTGGGATACTGAAGGGTGGCCATACATCAGGTGTCATAATTGGACATGTGTAGCAGGCAAAGGTGTAGTGTCTATGCCAAACATGTGTGTGTTGTGTACATGTGTATCAGGTATGCCTATACAATATCCAGTACTGTGTTGCCACACATGTGTCATGCTCTGTGTATTGCATGTGAGTGAGGCAGCTACTGAGAATAATGGGATATGCATAGTCTCACAGCAAACATGCACAGCATGTATTATGCGTAGGTGTTACATGTGCACACACTATACCTCCATATGACATGCACATGTCATTAGCAATAGTATTGTTATTACACACTCACCAGCATGGATTGGCTGCCTTGCTTTCACTCCAGAGGGACCTGCAAAAATATGACACTGATTGCCAGTGGCCACAACTGTGCCATTGATACTGTGAGTATGATAAAGTACAGTAGTACAACAGGTGGCTTTCACAGGTGTACAGATTATGCTCAGAATATCAATCTTGCAGAAGAATAGGCAGGTTAACAGCTACACACACAGTACATATCTCACACATGCATAAACTACCAGTACAGAGAACAGTCAACTACAGATATGGCATGTTACCTGCACACTCCATTTCAACTTGCTGGGTGGCTCCGGCCTCCATGATGACACATGTTTGTGGATGTTGTTGTTGTTGTCTGTGGATATCAGACGCACGCTGCCGGACATGTCTAATTAAATCACTGCAGTGATGGCGTACCTGCTCATATGTCCGGTTATGCATGCCTATGTCATTTACCCGACGGACAAGATCTTGCCACAGTGCAGCCCTCTCATGCTGGTTCTGGCTGGTCCTGGAAAACAGCACAGAGTAATTCTGCACCAGGCTCTGGTGGATCTCATGATCCTCTGCTGCTGCATAAGGTGGGTTACGCTGATGCACCATCACCCTGGAAGGAAAAGAAAAATATGTGAGCAAATCATGTGGCACACTTAATATTCTAATGTACTGATATCACTAAACTGTCATATATAGCATCTGTCTATCAGGGGATACACATGTTCAATACCACATAGTGCTCAGCCCACAACTGTCTGACAGTGCCTGCCACACTCCATACAACAAACTAGTGTACACCAGCACTCGGCACACTGTTTGGGATACAATGCACAACCTCACACTGGGGGTATGTATCAAGCTAATGGATGAAGAATATTGTCATCCCATGCAATGAATGCAATGCACATGTACTGTTTCAACAGTAATCCACCCTAGTCTTTGATGCCATACCTCTGCCTGACATATGTGCGCAGTTGTTAATATAGCCAGCATACTGCTGTCACAGAGTATACATGTTGCCAGGTACACACACATACCCTGTAACACACATGTGATTGCGGCCATGGTACAGGCATCATTACACACACATTACACATACATACAACACACAAATGTATGACGACACAGATGAGCATTAACTGTGTACCTTATAGTACTGTGTGCCCCTACTTACAGATACCTATGCATGAGGTATGTAATCTGTGCAGACTACAGGAAACACACCAGACAGTGTTACCAGGGAATGTGAACATACACCATACTGTAGTGTTTAGGCCTTCAACTTCAGGTAGTACAACAGTTCATATGTGAGCTGGATTCAACAGCAGTACCACTTACTGAGCATACATGTATTGCTTCTGCCTACGATGGGACACTGCAGTCGTACACAGGGAACTACAGCACAACATATGGCAATCTACTATGTTTGCATCCTGATAACTGACACATCTTTCTCTGGCCTCACACCTATGACACAAACTACCATGACAGACACAAACTCACGCTAAGCTATCACACCTTTACAGACCTTGCACACAGTCAGTGTCACACTCATTCAACCTCACATAGCTGGTGTTGCACTGAGTACATGTGTGTGTGCATTGTGTCATAGGTGGGTACTATGCTATTGGCCCTGGGCCTAGGGCAGCCTAGCCATATGCTACCCTGCCCTTTGGGACACATGTAATGTGATTTAACTTGCTCCTGTGAAACTTCACAGAGGTGACTCACAGGGCGTATTACCTATCTCCATAACATTCATCAGGGGTATGTATGACATCTACTAATAAGGAGTCTTGTTTGTTAATGCTGGGTGGTTTAGTCCAGGGTATGGCATATTTGTGTATAGAAACCTGTACCTCCAGCATGTTCTGTTTAGTGCGGTGACAAGGATTAGGGCCCTAGGTCATGTAGGCTGAACGGATTGTGAGGTGTTGCCATGGTGGTTGGCCGACTGGTATGGGTGTGACATAACTCTGTATGTCCAGCAGTGGTAACCTCTGTGTAGGAAGTATGCAAGGCACTCTAGCTGTGGTTTTGTGAGTCAGTCTGCATAGGGAATGTGTTTGAGGGCATTATCAGTCTTTGTTAGGTATGTCTGTGGCCTTTCCACTTGCTCTAGTTCTCATGGGAGGTACATACTGCATAGGACATTGTGAGGTGTAGAGGGGCACACTGACTTACATTTCCCTAGCTGACACACCTTTTGTGATGACACGTACCATGTACAGGGATTACAAGACTAGTATGCCACTGTGGATATCAAAGGGGAGGCTATTTTACACCTGTGTCCCATGTTCCCTTCTGACACCTCCAGTGGTAGGCAGGCAACCACCTATGTGGTAGTTAGTGGGTAACATGTTTTGGAATGGTGTATGGTACTGCAGTATCAACACTGGTGTTCAGTCCATGCCTTGGTCACCAGGCACCTGTTGCAGTACATCTGTCCCCATGTCCCCCTCTCTCACTCTCTCTCTCTCTATATATATATATATATACACACACACACACACACACATATAAATATATATATATATATATATATCAGTATATACATATCCATATATATATATATATAAATATATATACATATCTACATATATGTATGTATATATATATATATATATATATATA
Source organism: Protopterus annectens (assembly GCF_019279795.1). Classification (NCBI taxonomy): domain Eukaryota; kingdom Metazoa; phylum Chordata; order Ceratodontiformes; family Protopteridae; genus Protopterus; species Protopterus annectens. The sequence goes on along the minus strand of NC_056733.1, from coordinate 789,933,281 downwards.
TATATATATATATATACATACACACACACCGCTATATATATATATATATTTATAATTATAATATAATTATGCTACACTGGGAAAAACAATACGTTTTTAAATCTGTGTACAACCAATACATTGTCAAGTATTTTAGGTTCCTGGACGACATTTTTATCCTATGGAATGGAAATAGGGAGAATATAATGGAATTTTTAAAGCACATTAACACTACTACATCTTTTTTGAGTTTTGTGCATCAAATAGAAATAGATGAAATACACTTCCTAGACATTAAGTTGAGTAAAGACAAAATAAGAAAATGTTACAGATCAAATGTATTTAGGAAGGAATATTTTTCTAATTCCTATCTCCACTACTGTAGTGACCATCCATACCAACTAAAGAAAAATGTGGTCAAGGGACAAATGATTAGGATGGCGAGGATGATATCAGAGGAAGAAGATTTCCTAAATGAATTGGAACATGTGGAGACTATGTTTATTGAAAGAGGTTATCCTAAAGACATTATAACACCTATAAAAGAATATGTAATGCAGGGCAGGCGGACCAGATACAAACCTCTGATATGTAAGAGAGAAAACACTACAGGTAATAATGAGACACACAGTAACAATAACAATGGTAATATCATCAATCTTAATATGGATGGTGGTGATGAAAGTAATGGGACCAGTAATAACTTCACACCATACCTTACCATTACCTATTACAAAGATATAGGGTGGTTGAAGAAGAGTATTTATGAAGTTTGGAACATGTTCAAAAATATGGCAGTAAAAACTGATGTTTTTAAGAGTGAGTTAAAACTCAGTTTTAGAAGAAATATGAATATAAAGAACACCTTAGAGAGAAAGACAACAGAGAAGGAAGGGACCAGCAAGAAATATGGGACTTTTAAATGTGGTCGGTGTGCACAATGTCCATACATTGCAGATACAAAGGAACTAACACTACCCAATTTACATTTGACTTTAAAAGCTAAGAAATATAGCACCTGTTATTCTAAAGGTGTTATATATTTAGTAAAATGTAAAGCATGTCAAAAATATTATATTGGGAAACGGAAAGGCAGCTTAAAATAGAATATATGAGCATATAAGGGATATAAATAGGCACAATGATAATAATGCCCTGTATCGTCATGCAATAGAATGTTCAAAAGCAGATTATAAATTTTGGGTACTGGAAGTAGTAGAATGTATGGAAAGAGGGGGTGATTGGGAAACTAAAGTGGAATACAGGGAAATGATATGGCAACTCCGACTTGATGCCTGTGGTATTTGGGGTCTGAATGACCATATATCTATCACCCCTGCACTAAAAATTTTAGCTAATGACCCAAAAATCAAAAATTAAAATGGTACAAGAATTACAAAAAGTATTTTTACCCATGTTCCTTAAAAAAGCCCTCAAAAAAGTTTTTAAACATTTTTAAACATTTTTAAACACTTTTAAATACTTTTTAATACTGTTAGATGTTTTCGAATGTTCATACATGTGTGTTATTTAAAATGTATGTGCCTCTGAAGTGTTTTTGTAAAAGTCTTAGGACTCATGTTTTTGAATGTGTGTGTGTCTTTCGGCTTTTCCCGGTTAGGGGTCGCCACAGCGGAACTCCGGTCCGCTAATGATTGGCAGTAGAGTTTTACATGCTGGCTTGCCGGGCCTAACGCACAACCTTCAACGAAGGAACGCCCATTCACGCATGTCGTCACACAGTAGACGCTTTAACTGAGAATCGAACGGCCAACGTCTAACTATGAGGCGACAACGCTACCGCAGCACCACCACCGCAGTATAGGACTCATGTTTTTGAATATGGTCTTAAAATAGTTTTAGAAATGTTTTTTTAAATGAAGTTGGGAAATGGAATATGAAAAGTATTTTGAAGTGGTTTTGGAATGTTTTTTGGACATGCTGGATGGCTTGTACAATATTGATATATCTATTTTCTTCTATTTTTTCTATTTATATTTATATTTATTTATATTTATGATATACATATATTTACAATAGTTATTTATTTAACCAATTAATTGCACAAATTGCACATTAATATATGTGCTTTTAACAATGTTTTATGTGTCAGGTAGTAACTATTTATTTAACTATTTATAAGATTATTTATAAGAATATTTTATGCACTTAATATGCACTTTATGATACAGTCAGTTTTTTAATGAAAGCAATTTTTAATGAAAGCAATTTTTAATGAAAGCAATATTTAGATTCTTTCATTTCACATGGATTATTTTATATGGAGTATTTACATTTTATCAAATTGATATGTTTCAACAGAAAAAGTGTTGCCCTTTTAAAATTTAAACTACAAAGCAATTGATTAATTAACTACTGTTGGGAATTAAGGCTTTTATATATAAAACGAATGTTTGGACTAGCTTTCAATTGATTCTGAAGAAGTCTCCGTTGTGGGAGATGAAAGCGCTAAATCTGTGAAGTTTTTAAACTTGTTTGTTTGTTCAATTAAAGAAATTAGTTCCTACTATTTGTCACTCGTGGCTTATGCTGGGAAATATCACGGAGGTGTAGCAGACTAAAAGAGAGACAAAGGACAGCCTTTATAGTGCCGGGACGTGGTGTGTGTTTTTGTTTGATAGACTTTCTTGGTTACAAGTTTTTTAAGTTTATATATATATATATATATATACATATATATACATTCATATCTATCTGTATATATGTATGTATCTACATATATATCTATATATGTATGTATCTATTATATCTATATGTATATACATATTCTATCTATATATCTATATCTATCTATACATACCTCTCTATCTATGCACATATATATATATATATATATATATATGTATGTATGTATATATATATATATATATATATATATATATATATATATATACACTTTTAAACATCCATTGCTGTACATATACATGCATATGTAGGCACATAGACTGCTCACCTTTCATGGTGGGAATATCACTTCTGAAACAGTTGTGAGACATACCATTCTGTAATGATATTGCACAGTGTTGTGCAGAATGCATTATGCTGTCCTCAGGCCGTATAGCTGTAGCAGGCCACACTGGCTCAGTCCCACAGAAGTACACCACCACATGACATATACCTGCACTGCATGCTGTTTTCAATGCCACACACTACAACCTACATTGATATGTGCACATAGCAACCTTCAACTACATATGTATGTCCAGCCTTCAGTAACAGTTGCAGTATGTCCCTTGCCCTATGCATATCTGCATATACATATAGATACAGACTGCTAACACATATGGAGGGTTCACAGTATGTAGATTATTAGATTATGTAGTTTACATTACCTTTGTCTCTGACAGCTTTTTTCTTTTGGCTTGTTGCTGGCTTTTTTTTTTTTTTTTTTTTTTTTGGTCTCTGTCTCTATCTCTCTCTCTCTCCCTCCAGTTGCTGCAATGATATTATTGCATGTGTGGACTGGCAGTACAGGCTGTTTTTGTAGGTATCTGCACATGTGCATGTGATGGCCTCTGCACCAGTTGGTGGCCAGCATTTAGTAACTGCATGCAGCCTGCGGTGTGGTAATTGCAGTTCTCACTGTGCTTTCAGGATGCTGCTATAAAATGATAGGTTAGGTAGGCGTAGGCCTTTCAGTTTTGCAAGGTGGGGACCATGCTGGTTTGCTGTGGACACTGTTTTGTCAGTCAGAAGGTTGGTATATCTCTCATATCTGAGGCTGTGTTGTAGCCACTGAAATGCATGTTGTATTGAAACCTGACTGTTGCTTCTTCCAGTGCACTCTTCTCAGTGTGTATGTTGACTCATACCTGCTAATGCTAACACTGTTTACATGGGAGTATGTACTTTCCTGTGGGATTTGTGGATTAACTGGCATACAACAGTAGTTCTTGCAATGTGTTGCTATGGCTTTTCTATTTTCCCTTTACATTCACTCCTTGAATGCCTGATATTTGTCTTTACTGGAATGTGTTGCTATAGCTTTCCTATTTTCCATTTACATTCACTCCTTGTAATGCATGATATATTTCTTTCAGCACTAAGTTCTTATATGTTTGCTGTGGCTTGGTGGTACTTCATGCAGTCTGGTGAGCCCAAGGTCTGGGGTTTAACACTTACAAAGATGTTTTATTTTGCTGCTGAGCAGTATTGGGGCCTTGTCATACAGAGTGAATAAGGCACTTTTAAACAGTTGTAAGCAGGAAGCAGGAAGTCAGTGGTGACACCAGCTAGGGATGTTCAGGCTGGGTGTAGGGAAGGTCCATAGCTGCACATTTCTTTAATTGCAATAGCTGTACATATGTTTGACATTTGCTGTGACATTTGAAACCTTCCACCCCTGAGAGAGGGGTGAGGACAACTAAGTATATTGTACTAACAATTATGAATATCAGGCACATGCAGTGCTTGTGAACTGCTATACTGTCATTAGTATGTTAGATGGCTACATCCTTTGATATTTCTGTGTTGTACTCCTACATAAGGGCATGCTTGCGGAAGTAATTCTACAGCTATTCACAGAGTGTTTAACAGCAGACAGGCTGATATGCCTGTGTGTTTCTGACACTTCCAGGCCTCAGATACTCTCAGGTATATATTTGACCAGCCTCAGGGAAAGGTACATATCAGTGGGATACACCCGTGATATATTTCAGATATTCTGCAGTTGTGACTGTGGGGTATTTTGAGCATATGTATTACTACACCATTTCTGACATGCAAGTAGTGTCTACTGTAACTTATTGACAGTTACCATTACGTGGGATTCCCCACCTTTCTGTCTACTGTGAGTACATTTCACAGGGAGTCAGTGGGGCACAGGTAACATTTGTTTGCAAATCAGGGACATCCCTGTAAATCAGTCACAGTTGGGAGGTCTGGCCTCTTACCTATTCAAATATGGCGGGGTTTATCCTGCTCTGATACTGTGTGGGGTTTGTCAGGTGCTACTGTAACATTATTACCTCCTAGCATGGCTGTTTCTCTTATCAAACTAATGTAATGCAATTCCACAAGAATTGCCAGTAAAGACACACAGAACATGCTTTGTGTAATACCCTTCCTATTTTCCCTTTACATTCACTCCTTGTATTTCATGATTTATTTCTTTCAGCACTAAGTTCTTGTATATCTGCTGTGGCTTAGTGGTAATTAATGCAGTCTAGTGTTTCCAAGGTCCTAGGTTCAAGACTGACAGGGGTATTTTATTTTGCTGACGAGCAGATTACAGGCCTTGTCATACAGAGTGACTAAGGCACTTTTAAGCAGTTGTAAGCGGGTTTGCGTGAGTTTGTGCGATGCTTAGCTACACTTATCTACGCTTAGCTAAGCGCACACAAGCTGACTACTGCTTAAAAGTGCTTACTTCCGCTAACACCCGCACTATTTTCTTTTAAAGAAAAGAAAATGGGTAAATAGGAAAGTGATGAAAAAGGGGGCACAAAGAGGGTAGGACAGTAGGAAAACAAGCTCGGGATGTGCAGGAAGGATGTAGGGAAGGCCCATAGCTACCCATTTCTTTACCAGCAACAGCTGTGCATATGTTAGAAATTTAGAGTGAGATTTGACTCCTTCCACCCCTGAGAGAGGGGTGAGGACAACAAAATATGTTGTACAGCCAGTTGTAATTATCAGTTTACATGTCCAGCAGACATGTATGCGAAATGGCCAGCTATGTATGGTAATTTTTTTGTGGGAACAGAGTGCCCTTTTTTTATTTTTTTTTCAGGTGAGAGTGGAATGTGAGGTACAGGAAGTAGGTATATTTGGGGAGGTAGGTTGGGGAGGTTAACAGACAAGACAAACAAGACGCATACAGGGGTGGAGTATGACACGTGGGGGGTAAACACAATTGATGGGGACGGATGTTTGGTTATCGCAAGCCCATGAGCCCACAGATGGCAACAGTAGAACTGAGATCCCCACCCATGGGCAGTTACCACTGCGCCTTCACAGCCCAGGCCGGGGCTTTGCTGGGGGCTGGATAGGACGGGCAGGCACACCCGTGAGTTGCGCCACTCTCGCCTCAAGCTGGTGTAGGGGATCAGTCACGGAACGCCTGATCTCACTACGCACCACAGACTGGACCCTATGGAGGGTGAGTGGAGGCTCTCCTCCGGCCACGCTTGCAGAGGGGGGACGAGCCCCATCCCCTGCAGCGCTTCCACCCAAAGGTGGCACAGGGCCACTGGAGGAAGAGGTTCCGGCCTGGGCACTGGTGCCAGGTGCACTCGCCAGATGAGGTGGGAGAGGTGGGTCCGCTGGAAACTGCCTTCCCTGTTGTCCTATGTTTAGCAGTATTATATGGCATTTTGGATTAGTAACAAACAACACCATTCAAAATTAGTTGTAACAGCATGCATCAGTATTCCCATTAACCAAACACACACGAATTCCGAACATTGAGCAGCAAGCATAACACATGCAGATTTAGAACAACAGTGGACATTCCAACAGCATGCAGGGTTGAGTGGTGGCAACAGGCCATCAGGTTTGGATATGTGAACAGGGCACATGCATCAACGTACATGCAGATATGTATAAACCAACAGGACAAATGTCCATGGGAATTAATTGTGAATACACATACCCAGTTTGGTGTGGAATGGCATCTTTTGTGAGAATAGGGTAGGGTGGAGAAATATTACATTAACAACTTAAACTACCTATACATATACTGTACATTCCTAGTAAATGCAGATATATATCCCCTACATGTATTAGTACAGTTTCCTGTATGTAACCTTAGGAATGTTGGTGATGGGGATGTTACTGCTACATTAATATACATTCCATTTTTATTCATGTATGTTAATATCTGTCTGTATTCAGGTAAAGCATCCTGCTACATTTTATTTATATGGGTCTAGACAACTGTGGATGTTCAGCATTTCATACAACCATACTATCTCCATAATGCAAGGGTACAGCAACATATCCAAATTGTGGGACGGACACAGTCTAGGTTCTGTACTTTATTAAAGACATTTCACTCTTTGGTTGTGGCTGTCTCATTCATTTCATTATGTAGTGAATGCAGTATACCTTTATTCCAGACTTATTACAGCTTTCTTGGTAGCTTCAAACTGTCTTTCTCACACTCTCTCACTTATTTTATATTTACATTTCAGGATGATACTTAATTCTAGGCTTTATTAACATTTATTATTGGGTTACAACAATCCTTTCCAGCTGACTCACTTATTTCATATGGCAGAATTTACAAGGATGTATTCGACACTTGTCTATCCTTTGTTGATTGATTACAACACTCATTTTCAGGCTGAAGCAGTTATCTGATATTACAATACAGGTGGAAACTCTATTTGAGACTTGTTTAATCTTTATTACTGGATTGCAATACTCTTTTCCAGGCTGCATCACTTATCTAATCTTACAATACTAGCAGAATCTTTCTTCTAGGCTTATTTGACCTTTATTACTGGGTTACAGCACTGAACTCTTTTACAGGCTGTCTCACTTCTATTCTATAACAATACCAGCAGAATAATTACTAACCTGCCTGGTGGCGCAACCCTGCCAGCCTATCAGCATAGGCTTGCCGATTCGCGGAACGAACACCTGCAGCTGTAATATAAATGAAGGAATATTGGAACATACCTATCCATACTATAGGCTAGGATAGCATTTCTTACATACTTAATTACATGGATACTTACTCAGTAATGGGGCATTGGGCATTTGACGGGGCTCCTGAATCCATTGGTTCAGTTGGTCCTCCTTTTGTTGCTTCAGGTCCGCATGGTGGTGACGGACCTGTTCACCAGTCCTCGGAATGCCTGTGGCACTGGTGAGATCATGTGCCAACCGGTTCCACGCCTCTGCCTTGTACACTCCCCATTGAACCTGGCCCTGCATGAGTTGGCCTTCATGATGGTGGACTAGGAACCAAACCATATATTTTGACTCCTCAATGCCCCACCTTTGTGCTCTAAAGCGATTTCCCTCTCCTGCACCTGCCATCCTGACTGCAAATGGGTACCACAATCAGTTATGGTGTGTATTCCCGCCTATGGGGCTTATATATGCCGGTTTTCCCGCACTTATCTGTGATTGGCCATTTTGGATATTTCTCTGCTTACAGCAAACCTGCTTTGTCATGGTTATATTTTCATTCATTCCTATATGTATGGCAATACTGTATTTCTAAGTACAGCTGTCATGGCTTAGTGGTTCAGTACTTTGACTATGGTGCACAGTATCCCGGGTTCGATCCTTGCCATTGCTTTTTTATTTTACTACTGTCTAGACAGGCTAGTAGGTGTGTCTGTGTAAAGGCGACTTTGCTACAGCTTGCCCAACGTTGCCCGATGGTAAGCTGGTTGGCACTCTGCGCAGCTCCGCGTAAACTGCTTACGCTGGGTAATGTGTTATTTAGCCATAAGCACTCATATTAAGCTGGGTAAAGCACTGCCCAGCTACGGGCACTCATATTAAGCTTGTTAAAGCACTGCTCAGCTACGGGCACTCATAGTAAGCTTGTTAAAACGCTGCTCAGCTACGGGCACTCATATTAAGCTTGTTAAAGTGCTGCTAAGCTACGTGCAATTATGATCCTTTTTATATATACATAATATAGGTTTTGTTCAGAAATACATGGGCCATTTCATTACATTTTACTTAAATTAAATTTATATATATCGGGGAATTGTTTCATACTTATTTAAAGAAAAATGGAGGGGGATGTTGTGGGGCTCGAACCGTGACTACCTATTCTTTGGGCGACATCTCTACCACTATGCTATTGCTACTTTGCTTAATTTGCATATGTAGATCTTATATGATTTTCAATGTCATCTGCTAACTGTGGTTGAGCGAAGGGCATACCCGCGCAAACGAGCGCAAATGCGGGCAAACATTTTGGAAATTATAAAAAAAAAAAGGAAACTGCTATTTTTACATTTTACATATTTTCAGTAGGGTTTAGTCTGTGGGGATGTGTGGTGTTGTGTTCCTTGACATTTCAGCAGACTCGCTCGTGGGTGTTTACTTTCAGGACTCTGACTCTTCTGGGGGCGTGTCCCTTTGTGTACTCGGCAATCGGACACACCCCCTCCTTTCCTACATGGACCGTGTTAGACTTGGGTATGATTCAGCATGCCCTCATGAATATGCATGGCATGCTGACGTCATACTGTTCAACTGCAGCCTCCGAGTAAGGCATATTAAGTCTTACATGGAGGTTTTATGAATCTGGCCCATTATGATTCCACCAAGGTGGCTTGTCTTTTAAGTTTGTCTTATTCTTAATATGATTAGGCACAGCTTGCTCTATGTAGCTATCAATATGGCAGTGCAGGGATTTTGGTAAATAGCTCAGCTATGCTATGGTGTTTACTGAGTTTGGGGGTGCTAGGAGTTTAGCCAAGGTGTCACTTATTAGAATGAGGTTAGCTTTGGAATAGCTCCTAAAGGTTTTTGGTTTTGCTAGGTCCCCAGGTTTAATTTTTATTTCAAGCAGTACTGCATTATCATCAGATTTGATGAGCGAGGACATTAAAGTGGGTGAGGAACATTGCTCCCCCATGTTTGTGAGTACAAGGTCAAGGATGTTTGTACCCCTGGTAGGAGGATGGACCTACTCTTCCAAGATGTTGGTATTAATAAAGTTTAAAAAACAAGTAATCTCCGTGGTATCACCGAGTCTCAAACAACCCACTAAACAAGTATAGTAGGTCCAAAAACAAAACAGTGTAAGAAACTTCTCTGTGTGGAAGAGTTTCAATTTCATGTATATCTAGTTAATCACTGTACATTAATCCAATCTGATAATGGTAGTAGAAGTAGCAAACCTAAACTCGTCCTAAGTAAAAAAAAATTAAAAATATATAATTTGAAATATTACACAGAATTACTAAGTATTCAAAAGTAATCCAAGCAGGGTAGACAGTCTGTTTCCAGTCAAAAATCCTTTAAGTACACAAGTAATCCAAGTAAAACAAAAATAACAGAGTACTTGATCGCTTGTCGTGTACTTAATAAAGGATTCTGACTGGAAACAGACTACCTACCCTGCTTGGATTACTTTCGAATACTTAGTAATTCTGTATAATATTTCAAATGATATATTTTTTATTATTTTTTGACTTAGGACGAGTTTAAGTTCACTACTTCTGCTACCATTATCTGCTCTGATTAATATACAGTGATTAAGTAGATATATATGGATAGAAAATCTTCCACACAGAGAAGTTTCCTACACTGTTTTATTAATAAAGTTTAATAATCAATGGGTTGTGCATTAGAAGTAGCGTAGGATCAGAACCTACAGAGGGGTAGTTGAGATCTCCCATGAAGATCATATTGGATTGAATGGTGAGGGACTCTAGTACTTTGAGATAGGTATTATGGCTTTTCTGGGACATGGAGTGGGACCTATAGGTTGCAAGGATATAGTACTAGACCCTGCTTATGGTGAGCACTGTACTAGTACATGAATTCCAGTGGTCATACCCTTTAATGAGTCTGGATATGAGGCTGTTTTTAATATAGACTGAGATTTCTCCACCTTTAGTTCCCTGCTGTGCAGTAGCTGGTTTAAAGGTACGAAAGCCATTATAATCTTGTACTACTGGGGTACTTTCCATAACTTTAAACCATGTCTCCACTGTCCGGGGAGAGGAAGACTTGCAGGGAGTGGAGTTTCTTGTTAAGACTTCCAGCAATGAGCAGTACCACATTCAGATATTCTTTCATAGGTTCAGTTAAGTCGGGAGGTTTATCAGTTTGGCATTTCCTAAAAGCAAAGGCATCATTGGGGGAGAAAACGTCTTTGCCAATATCCAGAAGCCTAGGAGGGATATGTGAAGACCATCCCCAGCAGTGTGGTCCATCAACCATGTCCTTCCAAGCCGTCAATTATTGTACCCCCTTGGACTGACACCAGAAGCTAAGCCAGTTGTTAAAATCGATCATTTTATGTTGGTAACATGGCATCATCCTTGGAGAAGGTTTAAGTTCATAGAAGTTTACTAAGCTAACCACCCTAGAGTCTTTACAAAACTAGCCATATTTATCTTGAGTTGTCCCAATTGTTGGTGGTTAGGTGAATGAAGTTCACAGAAGTAAGGGTCTATGATAGTTAATAGTGACTTCCTCTGTCCAAGAGGTACATGGGCAGCACGCCAGGAGTGAATTTGCAGTCACCCTTCCATTGATCTAGGTTGCGTTTGAAGAAGGTCTGGGAGAGGCTCTGTTTTACATGAATTGGAAGCTTGTTCCAGAGAAGTGGCAGTCTCTAGGAGCTGTATCTATCTCTCCAGAATGACATGCTCATGTCAGAGGTTAGGTTAAGATCCCTGGAGTGAGTGACCCTCGTACAGTTTGATTTACGAATGTGTAGCAGTTCTGTCAGGGCTGGGTCAGAGACTGCTCTGTAAGCCAGGTACAGGTCACCCCTTAGCAACCTGTAGCAGACAGAATACAGTGACAGGGCTTTCAGTCTTTCCACAGAAGACTTGTTTTCTGTACCCTGTAATTTCTTGGTGAGAAATCTCTGTGGTCTCTCCAATTGTTGCAGGTCTGGTGAGGTACATGTAAAAGTGAGTAATGTACTCAATTATTGGTCTGATGAGGGCTGAGTATAATGGAATTATAACATCCTTATATCTAGGTGCGATGCCTTTACTTATAAGATGTGCCACATAGAAAAATGTCTTTACTACTGTGGATATGTGATGGTCAAAGTTCAGACTGCTATTAACCTTAGTACCCAGATCATATACCATTAGGTCTACTCTTAGGGGGTGCTGTCTATAATGTAATTAGCAGGGATGTTGGCTTTACCAAAGGGAATAATAATGCATTTTTGCATTTAGCTTTAATCCATGACTTTGGCACCTATCATTTGTGTGCGTTAACCCTGCCTGCAGTATATTAACATCATTGGGGGACTCGATAATTGCTCCCAATTTGCAATCATCAGCGAACGTGGTCAGCCACAGACCGTCCAAGTTTGCCTGTACTTCTCAGAAATAAATTTTAAACAGTAAGGGGTCCAGCACAGAACCCTGCGGTACTCCAGTGATGAGTGGTCTTTTGCTAGAGGTGAAGTCACACACTTTGACAGTATGTGTCCTGTTTGTGAGCCAGTTGGTTACCCATCTGGTAATGTAGGGGTTAATTCCCAACTGGGAGAGTTTTTCTATAATACCTGAGTGGGTGATTGTGATGAATGCTTTGGTTAGGACAAGATAGGTAGTATGCACTGCCTTTCCCTCATCCAGGGCCTTGGTGACTTTGTCGAAGAAGTCAGCCATGTTTAACAGGCATGACCTACCTTTAATGAATCTGAACTGGGTTGGGTACAGAGTTTGGAGATTAACTATATTCTTGTTAATAATGTCTATAATGATTCTTTGCATGGCCTTGTAGATGAGGCTAGTCAAGCTTATGGGTCTATAATTCCCAGGGTCGGTTGATGGTCCCCCTTTGTGCAGAGGGATTACTGTTGCTGTCCTCCATTCCGTCGGAACATAGGCAATTCCCAGGCTGTGGTTAAACAGGGATCTAAGTGGGTCTGCTAGGTTATACTTTAAGTTGTTTAAAAGGCAACCTGGGATGTTGTCTGGTCCCACTGATGCTGTGTTTTTGGCCTTGGAGAGACCTGAGATGACCTGCTCCCTCTTGAGATAATAGACTGAGGAGTGGTGGCAGGTATACCTGGGGGGTGAATGGAGGGAACAGAGGGGTGAAGTTTGCTCCAAATCTGTCAGGTAGCAAATTGACTTTTACATCCATCTGAGTATGGATGGTGCCATCCACAGCCAGTTCAGCTTATAGCTGGGTATTCCCTTTTAGATTTTGGACCTAGTTAAAGAATGGCTTGTGATTATCCTTCGCTAGGGAGGCTATTTTTACTTCATAATTAGCTTTGGAGGATTTGACAAGATGACAAGATCTCTAATTTGTTTGATTAAGCTAGAGAGAGATTTCTTCCTCTGCTGAGCCAGTTCCCTCTTGTTCTTGGACATTAGATTTTTTCTGTTGTTGTATAGCTTGTTTATACTAGGGGTCCTCCAGGGCGGCTTGTTTTTTTGTCAAGACATGGTTTTAATCCAGTCAGGTACAGTAAATTCTATATAACTGCTTAAGTGGTTATACAGCACATTGGTGTACACTTTTGCATAGGAGTCTGTGTTCTCTACGTTTGAGGGGTAGTTGAAACTTCTTATAGTATCACTTAGTAGGAAGTAATCTGTCTTTGAAAAATTCTTAAGTGTTTTTGAACTTGATAGGCTATCTGGTCTTATAATTACATCACATGAGACTGATTTATGGTCCGATCTTATGAGGGAGGACATCACGGGGGGGGGGGGTGCAATTCTCATGTTAGTGAGTACTATGTCCAGGACATTTGTGTGCTGACTAGCTGTTCCAGAGCATTTGCATTGCCAAAGTCCAAGAAACTCTGAGCCAGCATGTTTGTGGTCATGTATGTCTTCCAGTCGATGATAGAATAATTAAAATCACCCACGAGTAAGGTGTTGGGCTGTATGGCAAGTGACTCCAGTAAGTCCAGGTATGCAGTGTGCTTTTCCTGTTTCATAGTGGGGGACCTATATCTAGCTATGATGTAGTAAGGGGCTTTGCCAATAGTTAATTGGACATGGAGTAGCTCAAGATAGTCATACTGTTTAACCTATCTATGGATACACCTCCTCCTTTGGTTATTTCATGCTCAGTTTGTGGTCTGAACATATGGAAGACACTATAGCCCTGCACAGCTGGGGTGCTTTCCATGCCTTTGAACCATGTCTTGGTGACTGCACATATGTCAGCATCTTCCAAAGTAAGGAGTGTTTACAGAGAGTGCATTTTCTTGTTTAGACTCCTAACATAAAGCAGCAGTACCTTGCATTTATCTAGAGAGGACTTTGTTATGTTGAGAGGTTGTTTATTGTGACACTGCCTAAAATAGGCACAATAAGGGTGGCTAATGCCTTTGTCAGCATTCAAAAGCCTAGGAGAGACAGGTGCAGACCATCTCTGGCAAAGCAGCGAGGTCTGTCAACCATGTCTTCCTGTCTTCCCAGGCTGACAGATAGTGGATCCCCTTCGACTGACACCAGAAGCTAAGCCAATTGTTAAAGTTAATCATTTTTGTTTGTATTGTGGCATCATCCTTGGAGAAGGTAGAGTACTGCTTAAGGCTAGGCTTATATCTGCCTGTGACACATAATCTGAGAGCTCAGTCATGTCTCTCTTCATATAGTTCAGTGAGGTACACCTCAAGTCATTCACCTCCACATGGACTCTGACGGAGTCATACCAGTACATGTTGTTGAGTGTCCTGAGTGCTTGAGTGACTTGATGGATACTGAAACCTGACAAGCAGCTAACTGTAACCCTCTTCATATCCAGCCTGGTGAGAGGAACATCTCTATGTCTCACAATGGAGTCACCTATGACCAATACATTAGGTATTGTGACGTTACTCCTTATGGGCTTATTTGTTGAGGCACTGGTGTGTGTTATGTGTTGTGGTTGTTTTTTGCATCGTTATGTGTGTAAGTGTTTTCCATTTGAGAGGCCTCTAATATTTTGGTAAGTTACTATTGACTACCTCCACATATATGGGTTTATGTGTCGTGTCCTTATTTAATGTGGGAAGTGTGTGTGTGCTTGCAACCTGTTTGGCATTCAACTTTCTCTATGTGAGAGTCTTGCCCCTAATTTGATAGTGTGACTACATCTCTCACATAAAGTATTTGTTTGTTTTAGGAGTAAGTGGTTGTCAGTATACATGAGACGATTGCTACATTGCCTCGGGATGCCCATGTCCATCAGGCTAGCCAGAGAGATGATGGGAAACTGCCCATCCATGATAGAAAGTTCTTACTATATGTTTTAGTATGGAGAGCAATGTGTTAATTTGACAGGACTGTGCTTGTAGCAACAAGACTACAAGAGGGACCTATGAAACTTTATGCAGGCGCTGGATGATGAATAAGGCAACACTGCTCAGTGCACAACTGAGTTGCTCCTAAAATAGCAGAAAAACTAGGAAGGGT
The DNA here is from genome assembly GCF_019279795.1 of Protopterus annectens. Classification (NCBI taxonomy): domain Eukaryota; kingdom Metazoa; phylum Chordata; order Ceratodontiformes; family Protopteridae; genus Protopterus; species Protopterus annectens. The sequence continues at coordinate 789,918,246 of NC_056733.1, read as the reverse complement.
TTCACTGCCAGCTGTTCAGGGAAAAAAATGAGCTTCTAGGCTTTTGCATCTGTACAACGTACTGCTTACAGTCTCTGCATGAAGAGCAGTACTGCACAAATGTGAGGCTTAAATAAGAGCAAACAGAAACAACTTTTAAGCTAATATAAAGTATTTGTCAGGAAAGCACACAATAAGCCTTCCACCAGCAATCACCAACTCAGACAGGTTAGATAAGCACAATTCTACCACAAGGGTGCAGAAAAACACCTTCTTTATGTAGAATAGCTGGTTTGGAGCCCAAGTTTAACAAGACCACACCAACAACCTGTAACAATCTTACAACTAACAGATACAATGCAATACAGTGCAATTATCTACCTAAAGCAAAGCAGCAGCAGACAGTACAGTTGTTTGTTTGTTTTTGAAACTGCTAAAGTACAGTCACAGTATATAAGAGAAGTGCAAAAAAATACTTAGAGCCCTTTTGTATGCTCCCCAGCACAGACAGACCAGGTAAACCCATACTGCCACTAGATGAATAATTCCAGTCCTCCTAATATAAAAGGACAATAAAGGAGTATCCAGACTGAAATGCTACCACAAACAAACATAATGATATGGATACAGTAGTGTGTGTGTGCTGGCAACCTGTTTGTCATTCAATTGTTTCTATGTGAGAGTCTTGCCTTTAATTTGATAGTATGACTACATCTCTAATATAAAGTATTTGTTTGTTTTAGGAGTAAGTGGTTGTCAGTATACATGAGATGATTGCTACATTGCCTTAGGATGCTAGGCTCATACCTGCCTGAGACACACAATCAGTGAGCTCGATCATGTCTCGCTTCATATAGTGAGGGGAGGTACATCTCAGTTCATTAGCATCCACGTAGACTATGGCAGAGTCATACTGATGCCTGTAGTGCAATGACCTGAGTGCCTGTGTGACTTGATGGATCCTATCCCCAGAAAGGCAGCTTACCGTGACTCTATCCTTACTCAGTCTGGTGAGGGGGACATCAGTTTGCCTCACTACAGAATCACCAGTGACCAGGAAATTTGGTTGCGCACGGGTTTGCCTTAAGGGCTTAGTAGAGGCATTGGCTACAGTGTTACTATGTGTAGCTGTGGGTAGTGTTTTAACGGAGTGTTTATGTGATGTCTGAGAATCCGTTTTTTGACTGTGCTGTGCAGGAGGTTTCAGTGTTTTTGGAAGGTTACCTGTAAGTGCCTCAGCATAAGTAGTTTTATGTGTAGAGTGTTTACCCTGTGCAGTAGGCGTGGTACAAGTGTCACTGACAACCTCTATAAGATTAGTTTTGGTTGTATGAGAGAGTTTTGCCTCCAGTGTTAAAGTGTATTTACACTTCTCACTTACTTTATTTGCTTTATTAAGTTGGTTGTCAGTGTACATGAGGCAATTTCTACAATGCCTCAGAATACCCATCTCAACCAGACTGACCAGAGAGAGAGAGTCGGGAAGCACATATCCATGGCTGCTGACCTACTAGGGAGGAGTGAGGGAAATTTAAATATTGAATAGGTCAATAACACTAGGAACTTGATGGGCAATGCTCAGCTATGCACAAACTAGATGCTCTAGTAGTTAAAAAATCTTACTATCTGTCTAGATACTAGGGATATTTTAAGAGAAACTTAAGGGAAACTCAAACTGTGAGAAACTGGCATCTACACAGAATACAGAGGGGAATTTTGCTGTGATATATCAGCATCTGTACAGACCACTGCTAGGTGCTCCTGTGTGGAAAGCTACACTTCTAACTACTGCTGTGTGGAGAGCTACATTTCTAACTAAAGACTGTAAAAAAGTCAAAAAGTTCAGATATTCAGCACACAGAAACACTCAATTAATTCATTTGTGACAAAACAATGTGAAAGAACAAGTGCCAAAACAGTGGATGTGGTAATGTAAGTCTTAGCTTGCTGGTAGGTTATGAGCCAAGTGTTATGCAACTGATTAAATAGCAGAGGATATTTAATAAACACACGCCCACGCACACACACACACACACAATGCCCTGTGGCCAATCCGAAGAAACACACTCTTGTTTCCTTTAAACAATCCCAGGCCAGAAAATGACTTCAGTCCCCTCTGCACATAGTAAAGTGGAACCGAGGCTGTTCTAACTAAAGACTAAAAAAGGTAAAAATAGTGCAGATATTCAACACAGAAGTTTCAATTAAGGCATCTATGAGAAAAACAATGTGAAAAACTAGTGCCAAAATAGTGGATATGGCAATGCATGTCTTAGCTTTTGTAGAGTTTAGCAGAAACCAGCAGCACTCTTCTTCACAAGTAGGGTGATTGCCAAACTTTGCCAAATGCCTCTGAGCTTGTAGGTTATGAGCCAAACATAGTGCAACTGCAATGCTTAAATAGCAGCAGAATTTTGATAAAAAAGACAAACAAGACGCAGTGGCCAATCAAAAACAACAGACTCTTCTTTCTTTTAAACAATCCTGGGCCAGGAAATGACTCGGTTTCCCTCTAATCTCACTAAAGTGGAGCCAAGACAGTTCTAACTAAAGACTGTTAAAAAGTCAAAAACTGCAGAAGGTTTGGCAACCATGGTACTTGATTCGAAGAATGTTGCTGGTTTCTGATAAACTCTCAAAGTGTAGATATTCGGCACTGAATTGTTTAATTAATGCAATGGAAAACAAGTGCTAAAACAATGGATATGATAATGTAAATATTAGCTTTTCTACAGTTTAGCAGAAACCAGCAACACTCTTCTTCTGATGTAATGTGGTTGCCAAATGTTGCTAAATGCCTCCAGCACAGAGATTCAAATTTTAAACAAGCTAGCCCTCTAGCCAATCAGATAAAGGCACAATAAGACATACATCAGCAATTCCCAGCTCAAAAGGTCATAAGCTATCCTCTCCTGCCACAAGAGTGTAGACCAAAAAACTTCCTAATGTAAAATAACTGGCTTTAAATGCAAGTGCTTAAACCAGGACAGAGACACTTAGAATAAGAGACACAATAAGCCTTCACCAGCAATTCCCAGCTTAGAAGGGTGATTTGGGTTCCTTTAAATATTAGTTTGCGTTTTAAAATGTCAGCACAGAAGTTCCACGCAGATAGAATGAAATTTTGTTAGCGTGATGGTGTGTTGGCCTTTATATTAAATATTTTTATGCACAGTTGACATTTGGTGCTGTGTTCCTTTTGATAAATATATTGTATTACAAACACTCAAAATAAAACATCACTGACTCTCACACCACTGGCAAAAAACAATATTAATGCACATTGAACTGAATATACATTAAAACAATGAAAAACATTTTTCTCTCTGTTTTTGCAGGGGGTATACTCTCCCTGAATTCCTCATGTAGGAGCTGCATCCCCACACCTAGATGCATCGCTAGGGTGGAGTAAAGGGGGCAGTTGTCCCAGGTGCAAGACGTCATGGAGCTTTATCCTCTGTACTGGCTTTCAGTTTCTGATGCTGATACTGCATTAGCTGAAGTGCTTCATCGCTATGTGAGAGGTCTAGTGCAGTACTGACATGCAGAAATGAATGCCAGTAATGGTTTTTATGACAGTGCTGAAGCTTCAGCGCTGTTGTAGAAGGCTGGTTGTTACATTTGTAGAAAGCCGTTTACTGCAGTTTAAAGAAGAGAAAGGACCTTTCTTTATGTCCTCAAGTACAAGAGGACCTTTTTTTTTCTTTTTTTTTTTTTGTTCCTCAGCTTAGAAATGAGGTGCAGATCAGGGAGTACTGGCCTTTCTTGCTTCTTAAGTGAGGATCATCAAATCAAGGAATGGACTTTTTTTTTCCTCCTTAAGATAAAGTTTAGGGGTCACATGACTTGGGTGCTAGATGTCCTATCGCTTTACCAACATCCCTGGTTTCTTATATATACCAAGTCTGAGAATGCACAACAGTGGAGAAAAGGGAAAACTCTTTATATCCCACTGTTACATGTTCTCTCACTAACTGCATCTATCAATGTTCAACCAACTGTGAAATGGTGAAAAAACAAACCACCTTTAAAGGTTGACACAAAACATGCTACCATATGCACATATGTGCAATTTTAACTGAATGGTGTGTCACTGCATGCAAATTTCGTCAGTGTTTGCAGTGGTCGAATTATATTACAGTTGAACTGCGCCAGTTTGATTGTAATATAATTTCAGGAATGATCCTCTTTCTCCATGGTTGTGTGACCGTGGAGTTAGTATATTTAATATCTAGGGTTATTGGAGGCAGAGAGCCCTACATACAAGCAAAGATTCTGGATATTTTTAGGTAACCGCAAATGAAACATATTTGTTTCATTTGCGATCACCTCATTTCATTGTTGATTTCGATGAAGAAGACTGCCAATGAAGTTTCATGACGTACTTCATGTTGATGAAAGTTCATCTGGGGTATAAAGGACTATAACTACACGCGTATACACACACACACAGATAAAACGAATGTGGGGTCTTCCCTTACTGTATCTTCCCCTATGTGGGAGGTGAAGGGAGGATATTCAGCTTTGCCTACTTTGTTTTGTGTGGATGAAACAAGTTTACTCTCATTAAAAGACAGGGAAAGCAACTCCACTATCTTCTCCATGTGAAAGTGTTTCTTCAAATAGTTTTCCAGCTGAAGGTAAAGTCTTAAAAAGTCAGAAACTAGTTCAAAGTGATCTTGATTCTGGTGGTCAAACTGGCAAATTTGTTTGAAAAAGACGCCTTCTGAGGATGTAATCATATCTGGCACTTTCCTCTGTGTCAGTTATTTTAAAATGTATAAACATTTGATTTTAAGTCTGAACTTAATATTGTTCATGTAAACTAAAAAACATACCCTCCACATTAACCTGCTGTTCTGTAACCTGTAAAACACCAGGATTAGCACCAAACCAGCTAAATGTGTTTTGGCACTGATTTGGAACACATTCCTAGTATTTCTTTTGCAAATTCATAATTCTGGACTGAGAATGAAAAAATAGGAAGTATGGAAAAGTCCTTTGTCTCTCATGCCAAGATCCATGTCAGATCACTTCCAGTCTTGACTGGTTATTTAAAAACAATGATGGAGGTGTGGTGCATGTAGTATATAACAAAATACAAAGAATAAAAACAAAATCCACCCAATGGACGGTCCTCCAGGTTAAAATCCTCCTTTAATTAAATTGCAAATAAAACACAGTATTGAGCGCTTTCTTCCCTACGAACCAGGAACTTCATCAGAATACATTTTACATGGTTTGTAAAACAATTTAAATATCCTTCAAGTGTTCACAATTGGCTAGAAAATTAACCAATTTGTATTAATACAGAGATCACATGAATGCCTTAAAGTACAATACTTGAAAATAGCCAGCATAAATAAAAACTGCTTTTTTTACGTTTTATGTTTGTAAAACTATAGAAAACTGTTGCCAGTTTCTTCACTATACATGTAAATATTGTATTTCCTGACCTTTCCCTCTATGGGGAATGGCAACAGTTTTATATAGTTTTACCAATGTAAAATGTAGAAAGAAAAGCAGCTTTTATTTTTATCCTTACCGCTTAATTTTACTTTTACGCTTTCTCCTGCTGGCTATTTTCAAGGATTGTACTTTAAGGCATTCATATGATCCCTGCATTAATACAAATTGGTTAATCTTCTATCCAATTGCGAACACCTAAAGGATATTTAAATTGTTTTAGAAACCATGTAAAGTGTATTCTGATGAAGTCCACGGTTCGTAGGGCTGAAATCGCTCAATACTGTATTTTATTTGCGATTTAATTAAAGATGGAGTTTAACCTGGAGGACCCGCTGTTGGATGCATTTTGTTTTTATTCTTTGTATCTTGACTGGTTATTATCAAAGTTAAATCCCTAAATTTACCATATTAGTAATAATGTCACCGTAACACAGGGGAACAGTCTGTCTTGATTTGTAATTGTTTTTCTTCTTACACATTCTACTTTTATTTATATTTTCTCAGTTTTTTAATATAACTTTATATATGTAATTGAAATGCATGCTACTGAGACATTTACGCAATATGTTACTAAAATGTTCTTTGTAACGTGGAGCTTTTCTCTCAGGTCTTCTGCTGAAAATAGGCTTTTTTATGACATAGTCAAACTTTCCTGATAAACAAATATCAATAAACAAATAGTAGCTACCTTAGTAAATTATATTAGTTGTTATTGCAGTTATAATTCCAAATATGTTCAGAGTGTACTTTTACATTGAAAGCTTGTTTATATGGATTCAATTTCCAGTAAAACAAGTATCATTTAAAACACAGTTATCATGTAGCAGAACTAAAGCAAACATTAATCTTTGTGAGTAATAGATGCCAGGAATGCCAGGAATACACAAAGATAAATAAAATATTAACTCATACAATTATCAAAACAGGAATTAATTAAAAAACATTAGGGTGACCTCTCAGTGAAATGTTCATGATGGAATATTAACTGCCTTTTTAAAATAGCTCATTTGTGGATTCTGGCCTGAGTTCTGTAAGACTTACTGAATTATAATGACTTTATAGAAGAATTGTTAAGGCAAACTTTTCTCTTGCTCTTTATATGATGACTGGCAGACTGTACATGACTTCAGCTGGTCCTATCCAAGACAGGTGCCACAGGTAACAAAGTAATCACTCATGAGTGTTTATCTACACATAATGCACAGCACTGGAGTAGCCAGACATGCCATGTTCACTATGATGTACACTCCGTGCAACAAAACGGCTTAGATTTTTTTAAATTGAAATATTTATTGTGCTTTATGAATGTATATTATTTTGCTGTAATGATATACAGTGTCTTTGTTGCTGTCAAAGACATTGGCAAGGATGAGTTTGAGTCCTACCAGTACCCACCACGGTGTCATGAATGGTAACACAGATGGGGTTTGAATCCCACCAGTTTCCACTAAAATCTCATGATGAAGGGGTTATTGCCACCATAATGTGATGGTTGGTACATACAGGGGTTTGAATGAAAAAAGTGCCAACCAATTATGTGAGGAGCAGCGCACTCACTGCCACCAAATATGAAGAAGAGGTCCCACCTGCCACTAAAGGAATGCAGTCTCTAGTCACACCACTGGCATTCAGCACATTAATGTATAAGAAAGTGTATACAAGTCTAACTCAATAATCAAGTCACAAAATGCAACCTGGCTCCACACAGCATGAAGGCAATCTACACAGCTTTGCTGACTATGAACTTTAACATTTGTCCCCAGATTAGACTGCACACATCACTTTTAGAGATGAGTCATCTGTTTTCTATTTTGTGAACTATAGTATCTTCCAGTGCTCCTTACCCATGGTAACAACCCTTTTCACATACAAAAATATGCACAAAATTCCTAGGAAAGGCTGTCAAAATTCATTTTCCACAGCTTTCTTCCTGGCACAGTAGTCCTGCCATCACCATGGAATTAGCCAGATACCTCCAGTTACCTGCTGTTCTTAATAATTAAGTATGAAATCATGCACATTAATATGTGGCATAGTTACAGGTGGTTGAAGCATTGGTGGATGAGTGGCTATAGATCACAAATGTAATGTTGTCATTACCTTCATTGCAATATGTTGTAGCAAATGAGAGAATGGAATAAGGAATGCATTATTGAAATAGGGAAGTGCTTGAGGAAAGTAGGTCTGAATATGAATAAATATAATGTTAGGGTTTTGGGGAAAATGGATAGCAAGTATAGTTTTTCTTACAGGTAGGTCTAAATTTATTAGGAATGAAGTTTGTAAGCAATGATGTGACAGAAAAACAATGAAAAGATGTTATACAAGAAATAATGAACACTGAATATGGGGAATGTTTCTGATGTATCTTTTAGAAAAAAGTGTCTATTTAATACATTCTTATTATTTGGGTAAGTTAGGTCACATGGGTACATTTTTTGTTTGCTAGGAATATGGAAAAATAATTATTAGAGGTATGTTTTTCTTTTATTTGGAGTTCAAGGCCCAGTCTGGTAAAGAGAGAGGTGGGGTATTGTGAGGAAAGGGATGGTGGCTTGGGCATAAAAACCCAGTTGTTTTCTTGGCTTTATTGTACATTCATTGTATATTTTCAAAAATAAATAAATAAATAAATAATATTTTGTTGGGAAAATTTTATGGGGAAAGTATAGGGAGGTATGGAACCTGAATGGAAAAAGAAAAGTAGATAAAAGAGAAAATGAAAATTATATTATGAGGTATTAAAAACATGGGATTTCTGGTGGAATGTTGAAATTACTAGAATAGAATGTTATGAAAGTATTATTATGTGAAGACATGGGAAAATAAGCAGCTGTAAGAAGCAATGCAATGCAGACAAGAACATTTTAAAATATTTCTAACTTAAAAGATTTTTATGGGAGTTTATGTTAAAGAAATTACCAGTTAAGGCTGAAATGAAATATAAACAACAGGAGGACGGAATATGCAGAGTGTAATGTCAAAGAAACAGTTGAGCATTTGATTATTGAATGTGTGAGAATAAAACAAATTTTTGTTTGCGTTATAAGGAATTTCAAAAAGATGTATTTAATGAAATTAATACGGATATGGGTATTATGAAAATATGAGAGGGGATAATGTTAATATGTTGGATAAATTGATTATAAGTGCAAATTGGATAGTTTGGAATATGCAATATAAAGAATTATTGTTAAATCAAATTTGGGATGTATGGATTGAGATGAATAAGATAAAAACATAGTTGTGAGGTAAAGGGTGGGATGATGATCTTAAGTTGAAATGATTTAAAATTAGTACTAGTGTGTGTGTGTGTGTGTGTGTGTGTGTACACACACACACATATATATATATATATATATATATATATATATATAAATATATATATATATATATATATACATATATACTTACGTTTTAGTTCTGAGATGTATATATAAAATAAAGCCCTGTACTCTTTTTGATAAGTGGCATCATAGCATTTACCTGAGACTCAGCAGATGGGACCTCAGTTTAACATCTCATCCAATTGATGGCACACTCAGGATTGCATTACACCTGTAATATTGTACTACAATGCCTGCAATCCAATCACCTGAAGTGGGAATAGAACACACAGCCTTCTGATCTTCTAGCACCAACTGTCGTACCACTGACACTGCTATATGAGTTGTTTTCTTTTTCGATGTGTCTTTTCCCTTTTCACCTTCTACCATTAGCTATTCCCATCAAATTTGAGCCTATTCATTCCTTAGAGGTGAAGAGCATCCCTCAAATGCCCTAGGACAAGAGCTCTGGAGCATACCTCTCAACCTGCAGACACTGAAAACAGGTACTAAGGCCCTTAAAAATAAGAACATCCAGCCAATAAAATCTGGAATCTAACTAGCATAAAATTTGAATAGCATCTAGCATATAACTCTTCTGGTTCCAATAGCAATGTGGGATACTACTCAGAAATATATTTAAAAAATGGAGAGTGACAAAAATGATAGAAAAATATAAGCTCAATATCAAAGAGACAGTGTAAAATGTGTAGACTTTAATTAAATGTATTGGAAAATTCTACCACAGAAGGTGATTTATTTTTGCTTCTCAAAAAGTCAGATATAAAGTGTGTGTCCTCTTAAATTATTGGTGACACCAGTATATCAGTCATGTAACATTGTTTTCTTTGTGCCAGACAGCTTCAAAAATCATATTCAATGACAAGGATTTCAAAAAATTGTGTGTAAGGGTAAATCAAGTCAGGAAATAGGGACGTACCTCCAAAAATAGGAACATCATGTGCATGGGTAAATCAGGCCTAAAGTAGGAATGCTCCTTCAAAATAAGGACAGTTGAGAGGTCTGTTGTTGGGGTGGGGGACAAGGGGGAGCATCAAGCAGGCAAGCATCAATGTGTCTGATGTTTTTATCAATATCCTGACAGTGAGAGCTATTTTTGTATGAAAGGCTCTAAACCCTCACCTTGGAGGGTGATATGGGCACCTACATCACTGTATGGACTGCCTATACCCCTCTATCAGTTTGTGCACACTCCTTCATGTGGCTGACAAGGGTTAACAGACTGGCTGTCCATGCCAGTGACATCCCTACACAAGCCCCCACCTTTTTGACACCTTCCCTGCCTTTTGACAGTGATCAGATCAAAAACTGCAGCTTGAGATGGTTGGGATCCACCCCCCCCCCATGGATTGGCATTTACATTCTTTCAGCAACACCATCAAGTAGTGGACCATCAAATAGGATGGCACAGTGGTGCAGTGGTTTGCATTGTCGCCTCACACCAAGAAGTTGTCTGGTTTAATTCTTGGCTGGGGTGCCTTCTGTGCAGAGTCTGCATGTACTCCCTGCATTCATGTGGGTTTCCTCCTGGTGCTCTGGTTTCCTCCCACATTCTAAAGTCATGCATCTGGAGTGTTTCTCCCTGGGCCTTCACTGAAAATTGGCTCCATCAAAGTCAGACTTTCCTGGTAAACAAATGTTAAATAAATAAAAATAAATAGTGAGCCAGTGAGTGAACTCAGGTGACCTGGGCCATAGTCAGAGTTATATACTTCTATGCCACCTGTGCAGATAAGGATGGAGGAGTTGGCATTATGGTTAAGGTCTTTACCTTAAAGATGGAAGGCACAGGGGTTGATTTTGATCGTTAGCAAGTGGATAGGCTTGTAATAGACTACAGACTGATAGCCTAGTATTTACTTATGAACAGTGGTGAAGGTTTGTCAGGTGCTATCTATCTGGGAAGCAGTATGACGGAGAGTTGCCTGTAACCCCAATGTTATTTGCACTAGTGATAGAACCTGTGGCTCCACAATTAATAATTATCTTGAGAAACATTTCTGGGGATAGTAGTTCCATGATTGCGATTGGATCTACCTTATATGCTTATGATCTGTTAGTTATTCATTTTCAGCCCAAAATGGTAAACTATCAGGATACTGGGATATTCCACATTTTTTTCAAGTCATTTCAGGCTATAGAATTAACCCTCCTAAATCTAAGGCAGTGATACGTAATAAAGCTCAAAAAGAAAGTCAAACTCATAGTTATCCTTTACAGTGAGAAGTGTCCTCCCTGACATATTTCAGGATAGTTCTGAGTGAAGCAAAGCAAGGAACATATGACTGTGGCACAAGGAAGATTCAGGGAATGCTTAAAGGATGCTGTAAAGAATGGGATGTTCTAACTTTTCCACAGACCATAACATAACTATACCTTAAAAAAGGTCCTGTACTCAAAATCATTTGCATGTTGTAGATCCTCAATAAGTGTGAGGATTTTTTTTTTATATTTAGGCAATGAGATGAGATTATCTGAAGATTTCTTTGTTAAATTGTATGGCCATTCCCAACAAAATATTTTTCTTCTTCTTCATTTATTTTTGAAAATATCCAATGAAAACAAGAAAACAACTGGGTTTTTAAGTCCCAAGCCACCGTCCTTCTCCTCAAAATACAAAACCCCTTTCTTTACCAGACTGAGCCTTGAACCCCAAATAAAAGAAAAACAATGTCTCTAATAATTATTTTTCTATATTCCTATGGAAAAAACCTCTACCCATGTGACCTAGACCCTTTTGCAAAAAGATGCTTCAAAAACTCTCCACATATTTATAGCGTTCATTATTCCTTGTATAACATCTTTACATTGTTTTTCTATCACATCATTGCTTCTGAACATTATTCCTGTTAAATTTAGACCTAGCTGTGAAAGTGCACTGGCTGTTCTAACCATTTCCCCAAAGTATTCACATTATCCTTCCAAGTATGGGGTAGGTTTAATACTTCCAAACATAGACAGCAGCATGTTCATTAGTGCTGAAACCATTGATGTGTATTTAAAATCAAAATTCACAGTGGAACAGAACGCTAGCATGAGTGCTGCCTATAACAGTTTGATAAGTGTAAGCTCTCACATGTCCAGCCTCATGTAATAGATACTTAGCATGCATACAAATAAATGAGGCCCTAAATACTTAATGTCTAACATGGCTGAACCTTGAAGTTACTGCAAGCTGTTCCAGCCTACAAGCAAAGTTGCTTTTTCCCTCCTTTATTTCATATAGCTAGGTCCGATTCTATGATAATGCATTAACAGAGAGCACTCCTGCATACAGAAGTTTTATTCAGTGGTATAGTTACCCAGTAGTGTAACAAGGGTGGGGCAACTGCCCAGGGCTTAGTAGGCATAACTGAGATCTGATTCTATAGGCATAAATGCTGATAATGCATTTGGGATCAAAGCTGAATCACCTTCGCATTTTATGTGTGGTATAAAATGTAACTAGCAGTCTGCTACATTTTTGAGAAGAAAGTTTTTTTTTTTTTCTTTGCAGACTGTTAGACTCAGGAGAAATGGGGGTCGTGAAACAGACCACAGACCTTTTTTATTCCTAAACTTAAGTTGTAAGGCAGAGACTGGAGATAATGGAGAAAGGACCTTGCTCCTTAAGCAGCATTAATTTTGGAATGGGTTACAGAAGTATTTTTTTTTTGTTTGCTCCTCAACTTAAGAGGTGAGGGGGCGCCTGATGAAGGATGGCAAAAGGCACTGGATGAACAAGTTACAGCTCTTTATTTATCAAGTCCTTGTCAAAGCCTCAGTCGAGCATTTTTTTGCAATAAACACTATATAAACTTAAGATATCACAAGCATCTAAACCCACTCCATTAATGATGTATGTATATATATATATATATATATATATATATATATATATATATATATATACAGTATATCTATCTATATTTATATCTAATAAATATATACTAGAATATGTTCAGGGTTAAACTAGTAAGAAATGGCAGCTATTGATCCTTTGTAAACTGTATAAAGATGCTCTGATCTTCATACCAAACAGTTATTGGGTTAGACATCATACACCAAGCAGGGATGCAACCATATTGGATCTGGTCCTCACAAATATGGGAGACTGCTGCACACCCCCTACTATAATGCCTTCCTTGGTAAGGTCAGACCACAAAATGGTCTCTTGAAGTAAAAATAAAACCTGGACCCCAGCTAAACCTGGAATATTCAGGAACTATTCTAAGGCTAACCTCCTGCTATTAAGTGAGAACCTGACAAAATTTCAAGCCCCTATAAACCCTGTGAGCATTTCTGCCAGTGCAGAACTGTTCACAGAAACTCTGTGCAAGCATGTTAATAGCTGCATTGAGGCAGCTGTACACACCAGGAAGAAGTACAGAACTATCTCAGAAAACAAGCCACCCTGGTGGAATCACAAAATCAGTCAGCTATATAACAGGAGGAAGAAAATCATGGCAAAAATTAGGAGGGGCAGGACCTAGCAGGATAAAAGTCCTCTTATCAAACTAAAAAAAACAACTCAGAGAACAAATAAAGTCTACCAAAGCCAACTTTGAGGCAAGTCTGGCCTCCCAGGCCAAGGACAACCACAAAGCATTTTTTAGCTATGTCCACAACCTCAAAGGCAATACACAATTGTGTGCATAGCTCATTGTAAATGGAACCACCTATACTGTTGGACTTTCGTATCTTATGAGGATATATTACAGTTACTCCCTGTTGGACTTTCGTATTTTATGAGGAATTGTTGCACAGTGGGGTTAACTTTTGCTATTATTTCTCACTGGCCGGATTTTTGTTTATTGACACTAGAGTACCCTTTGAGCTTATTTAAGTTTCTGGCCCCCCTGATATATAAATGACTCAAGGGTGTCCTTATTATTTTTAAGTATTTTGGTTTGGAAGACAATAGATTGTGAGCTTATTGTCATGGATCTTGAGGCAATTCTAAAAGGCCTGTGTTCTGATAAGAATGACATATGTGTGTTTGGCATTACCAATGAAAATGGAATCAACACCAATGGGCAGGATAATGATCCAGTTGACGGCTGCAATCTTATGTTTAACAAACTAGGAAGGAGTATGAAAACATTGCGAACAAATATTTGGCACCTTAACGTTTTCAAAGCTTACTAAAGCAAGGACATCACACCCAGGGGACTCCGGGTTAAAATCCAACCCCTGGTTGGTAAAATGAATGATGTCTTACTGAGGGAGTGGAGCTTGGCTCAACAGAATGCATCCATGTCATTTGTTTGCATCTTAAGTTCATGTTATGAATGGATGATTGATGTGAACATTGAAGATGTTAAAAACTTGTGTGGGGAATTGAAGGAATATGAGGGTCTATCTCATTATACTGTCTGTTTAAATAAGCTTACAAGGGAACTACTTACTTTTGAGAAACAGATTAAGGACAAAAACATACAAAAGTTCAGCGGGGATATGGCTGATTATCAGAGGGATAAACCCTTTGATGCTCAAAAGAGCGTCAAGTTTCAAGATACTAATAAACCCATGGGGTGGGGGGTTGAATAGAAAAAGACCCAGATCTATTCTTAGAAAAGCAGGGAATACATACAGCAGTACTTCCGCTGATGAATCTTCAGCTACGGACACAGAGTGTCAGAACACACATGACTCACCTAACCCAAAGAAGCAGCATAGTCAAGACCACCCTTTAGGTATGGTAGGAGGAAACATAAAAATTTACACAGTGGAGGGATTGTTACAAACTTTGATGTCCCAATAGTGCCTGATGACAGTAATATTTTAAATATCTCTACCTTTGAGATTTCCAATGAACAGAAACAACTTCTAAATAAAGGCCTCAATTATATTCCTATTTTTTTGTGGATGAAACCACTATGGTTACTGATTTGCATGATTTCTGTTGTAGACTGAATTTAAGATTGTTTTTTGGTTCTAGGGATGTTTTTCAAAGATTGACTGATTTCAGATTTAAACCGAAAAAAAGAGCCAGCACAAATCCTGTTGGAAAATTAAGTGTATTAAAAAATACACATAGTATACACCATAATAACAGACTGCATATACATATACATATGCAAAAAAACTAATTACACAAACCGGTTTCGGCTAAACAGCCTTCCTCAGTGTAACAAAAATAATAAAGACCATTGCATTCAGAAGCAGCGCATAAATATATAAGTGTATAATTAGGACAGAGACCAATGAAAATAATACGCAAATTAGATAATCAAAACTGTTCATTTAAACCTGGAGGGAAAAGCTCACCCAGTTTGACAATCCACTTTTTTCTTTGATGTTCAAAACTTGGTGTAAACCAGCTAGATCATTGTTTTTGTGCACAATACAATCAATAATATTAAATTTAAACGAACCAGTCTGATGATTACAAATATGCTTATATAGTGCACTAGTTTGCACTCGGATGTTTTTCTTTTGCTGAGTGCAACGTATTCCAGCAGCCGTTGATGTTTGGATTCTGGCATTTCATCAAGGCCAGTTGCATCCCAGTTGGATTTGGTACTGTTTGCTTATTTTTATGACTATTGCGGAACTTGGAATGTTCATTGTTCCACCATTTGGGCGATGGCTCTTGTTCTAATAGATATATGGTTAATTAATCATATGTAGGGTCCTTTATTTTTTTGGGGCCTGTGTATTAAAGTTCATTTGTACTCAGTGGTTGATTACTTCATGGCGGCGCTTTCAAAAAGTTCTTTTCAACATCGGGAATTTTAATAATAATGCAATTAGTGTCAAGGGAGTGAATTACCGAGTTCTACGGATTTGGGAACTTTATGTGTTTCACATAGCTATGCATCTTTCCATCGTATGATATATGGATTTTTGGCTCAGGCACTTTCTTTATCACAGCATATATTGGAGGGTGTTAGCAACCATTTGGACATGCGGACAGACAATTTATGACAATTTCAACTTTGAGGGGGTCTTTATTTGGCATTCTCAAGGATAATGAATTAGAACTTTTGACATTTGGATGTTCCCAATGACAAAGAAATTGTATTTTTGATTTTTTGTTAACAAAGGCTGTTCTGCATTTCAAGTGGCTATATTTTTTGTGATAATTGCGAAGCTAATGTTTGATTCATTATTTGTATGATTTGTGGTTTCGCTTTTATATGCAACCCTATTGATACAATGCTGTTATAACCCAGAACATTCTTCATACATATGATGGTAGATGTCCTAGAATTATTAGGGTCCATTATTGAGCTTTATGTTTGTATGTGTTTTATATAAGTATAAATGTTGTTATAATTCTCTTATTAGGTCCTATAGTACCACTGACTACACTATACATGGGATATTGATTTTGCTTTAGTATGGTTGTGGGTTTCCACTGCAGCCTTTTTTATTCTTATATTATTTATGGTGCAAGTATCTGGATATTTCTGTGCCATTCATTGGGATTGGGATTCTTGGGACCGCTGTTTCATGCTGGGATTTAAATTATACTTATTTTTCATTGATGAATGGGACAACCCTGGTATTTGAATGCCTGATTATTTATTAATATTGATATTTGGGCAACTAGGATGTTATAGTGTTTCCTCTCCTTTGGCCTTTGCTGATTGGGTTCAACAAGTTTGGATCTGATTTTTCATAAATACTATTTAAGATCTTTTGGGTTGGCCTCAATGGTGCATAGCTGTTTTGTGGGATGTTTAAACATATTTGGTTTGTGTGACCAAGGCTATTGATAACACCGATGGCGACTCATTCAATATATACGGATCATATCTTGAACCACACTTTTTATAAAAGCCATTGTGCTTTTGTTATTGGGCCTTCTCTTTATAGTTTGGTAACACACATTGGGTTGCTCTAATTATATTAAGTGATAATGGATTTGGCTTCTATTATTAGGGGTTTGTCTTCCGACACCAATGATTTGGGAATATTTGGTTTGGCTTCGCAGCAGGTATCTGGTGGTCTGATGAATCCTAGCACTGATCTGGCATATGAATGTCAAATGGCTTTTTCTAAATTAATGAAAGGGATTAAGCATCTTAGAAGTAATGTATGGCAGCTTCGTCTCTTTAAGGCATATCAATATAAACAAATTTCCCCTAGAGGGCTTCGTGTGAAGCTTCATCCCTTAGTACCACAAGCTGATCAGACTTTGCTTGATGATTGGCTGACAGTTCAAAAACAGGCCTCTATGGATTTTGTTAATGCTCTTGTGGCATATTATGAAAGGATTATACAACAACAAAATTGTGAAGTGGAAACATTTGGTCAGGGGCTAGTGAAATTTCAGGATTTGCCATGCTATGTGTCTGGGGTGAGTCAGTTAGGTAAGGACCTTTTGGAATTAGAAAACACTTTGAAGGAGAGGAAAATTAGAAAGTTTAATAGGGACCTTGATGACTTTGATAGAGGGAGACCATTTGAAATACATAAGAATGTCAGGTTTTTGACGCTCAATTCCAAATCAGTTAATTCAAAAATAATGAAACTCATTCTTAAGAAAAGAAGTAGGGATGTACTTACATCTGGTGAGGACACTTCGTCCAGCACTGAAGGGGAAGATAGCCAAACATATAGGTCGCCAATTTCCAAGAGGAACAATACAACCAATAATTCGGGTCACCCTTTAGAGCTAAGTCAAGAAGAGAGGGGAGGAAACATAAGGGTCCCTCCAGATTTGGAGGGTATTCTGAGGATGATAATTCGGAGTTAAATGATTCTACCAATGTACATAATATTTCCTCCTATGCCTTATCTGACTTACAAATAAAAATCTTGAACAAAGGTCTAAATTTTGTGCCTAGTTTTAATGTATCCGAACAAGAGTTTGCACAGGATGTTGTCAATTTTTGTCGCCTGCTCAATTTACGTCTGTTTTTCAAGTAGCAGGATGCCTCTCATGATGTTGATACTTTCCGTTTTTGGAAATCTATGTTCAAACCCCCCATGTCACCAGTTGTTTCGATTTTTCAGAACAGGGTCCTTAGGGGTTTGCATTTGCAGCTTGGCAAAGATGGTGTGATGCATGACAACATTACGAGGGCAGAACTCCTCTGTATAGCAGAACTTAAGTCTAACAATGACATTGTTGTTTTGCCAGTGACAAGGGAGGAACGGTGTGGTCCTAGATTGGATAGATTATTATCTGGAAATATCGTAAATATTATATGATCATGCCCTTAGATCCCACCATGAAATTCAAGTCTGAGATTGACAGTTTTCTGGGTAAAGCAGTCGAAGAGGGTATTATCCCTAAAGAGACTTGTTTTCATTTGAAGGTGGACCACCCCAAACAACAATACCTCTATTTATTGCCTAAAATCCATAAGGACCCTGTTCATCCCACAGGGCAACCCATTGTTTCTGGGAGGGGCTCATTAACAGAACCCCTCTCTGAGTTCCTTACTCAACATCTGAAACCCTTGTTGCCTCATATACGGTCATGGATTCAAGACGCAACACAGTTTTTGGGAATTATTTCAGATCTACAATTGGAATCTGAATGGTTGTTGTGCACTTTAGATGTCACCTCCCTGTATACCAATATCCCTCATTGGGCGGGCCTAATGGCACTTCAATATTGGCTTGACAGGGCTAATTTATATAGACCAGGATTTAATACCTTTCTAGTATGTTTATCTGAATATGTTCTGGATAAGAACGTTTTTTATTTCCAGCAGCAATGTGTCTGGCAAGTTCATGGCACGGCAGTGGGGGCATCTTTTGCCCCCATATATGCCGATTTATTTATGGCCTATTTAGAAGAGGCACTCATTTATGATAGAAGCCATAATATTTACCTTGATGAAATGGATATTTGGAGACGATATCTTGATGACTGTTGGCTTTTGTGGAGGGCTGACACTGGGTATCTTGAGGAATTTGTGGAATACCTGAATGAAAATATTTGGGGTATTGAGTTCAAATTAACTTGGCATCAACAAGAGATTACATTTCTGGATGTTTTGGTTACACGTACTCCTTCAAACACTTTAGAAACACGGGTGTTCCACAAATTTCCTCAATATAACACTCTACTACATGCATCTAGCTTCCACCACCAACATGTCATCAGGAATATCCCAAAGTCTAAATTTCTCCGGGTCAAAAGAATATGTTCTAGTACAGTCACTCACAAGCTCTTTAAATCAGATTTATGTGCCAGATTTAGAGCCTGAGGATACAGGATTGGTGACATCCATGTGGCCAATCAGTATGCGCAATCACAGGATAGATCTGAATTGTTAAGATATAAGGAACGGGTTTCTGCTCACAGGTCACAGACTAGGCTAGATGTTATGTGATCCTATCTCGCCTACATTCTGTACTGATGGGCTCGGAGCCGATCCCTCGGCTCCGACTCGGCACGCTATGCTATACAGCGAAGCCTCTTATTGGCTGAGCTATTTTCTATCCCAGGATGCACCACCACTAATCCCCCAGATCTCGTTTGCCGCTTACAAGCTAAGACGTGGTCTCAACTTGGCTGAGCTAAGTACTGTTTTCTTTCTAAAGTTTCCTGTCAGGAAATCTCTTATTATTACCCAAAAAGCTGTTTTAACAGCTATTTTTGTCGTACGAGTGTGTTTTGGTACTTTTTGTTGTGAAAAATTGTGTGTTTGATTAAGGGAAAGGTTTCCCGTTTAAGTTAGAGGGGTCTTCCCCTATTATTCAGCTAGTATCTTTATTTTTTCAAGAAGGTCAAGTACCCGTTTAAGTTAGAGGGTCTTGGCCCTCCTTTTCAGTATTTTGTTCTTGTCTGATATAACATTGTATTGTGTCTTTAAAAAAAAAAAAAAAAAAAAGTTGTTGGTTAAAATTTTTCGAATTGTGGTAAATCTTCATATAGATAGTGCTACTTTCACTAGTTGTAGTCTTTTGATAATACATTATGTCGAAAGAACATAGACCCTCCGGGTTCAAAAAGTGCACGAGGTGTGGTTATAAAATGTCTATAACCGATGACCACTCCTCGTGCGTATATTGTTTAGGCGCCAAGCACCTACAGGAGTCCTGTAGCGTGTGTCACGCCTTTTCATCTAGAGTCCTCCAAGAGAGGAAGAATAAATTAATATTGAAAGGGCTGATTAAACCCATCTTTGAGGAGGCCTTATCTTCCTCTTCCTCTCCTACCAAAAAGAAGAAAAAGCGTCAGCTCCGACCAGCCCGTCGGAACCGACTGCTAAGAAATCTAGGCAGGCTTCTCCATCGGCTCTACAGACTTCGGAGACGAGGGCGGAACGGTCTGCCTCGATGCCTCCAGTCTCGACTCCTCTGGTTTCGGAGCCGAGGACTGGGGCGTCGAGAGGCGGGTCACCTTCATCGGCTCCACTGATCTTGGAGCAGATGAGGGTTGCCGGCTCAGACTCTTCCCGTTCGGCCCCGAAGCCCTCCTCGGCACCAAGGGAAATTGTTTTGGGATCTCCCTCGGAACCGATATTGGTCGAGTCCATTCGGAGCCGGTCCCCCAGTCCTATGGAGCCAATGGAGAAGTCGGTTCGGACCCGATCGGTCTCATCTAGATCCTCCAAGATGTCTGATTCGGACATCGACAGGGTGCTCCTAAGACTTTTCCAGTCTCCTGTGTTCCAAAAGTTAGTTTCGGCTCCAGCCCATTCGGCTTCAGAGCCGATGGTCCACCCTGTAGTTATGGTTCCTCCTCCAACAGCCTCGGCACCATTGGAGCCGGTACTGGTTGAGCCGATGGAGGTTTTCGGGTCGGGCCCGACCCTTACTCCAACTCCAGCTCTCGAGTCGGAGTTCGGTACGGGGACCTCCTCTGTCGGCCCCGGGGGGATGCTTCGGGACTGATGTTTTCGGTCCCAAGCCTTCCTCTCGGTGCGTCGGCTGTGGGGGTACCATCTACTGTTGTGGCCACGGAGGTGGGACCTTCTCAGGATTCTGGTGGTCCGGCCTTCAGGGCCATGAGGAGTGCTTTAGCCAAATCCTCTTTGGCTACCTCCACGGTCTCTCCAGCACCTTCCCTGCATACAGAGACTGGGTCTTTGGCAGTCCCCCTGTCCTTAGACAGCGGAGCCCCGGGGCCTGAGGTCACCCCCACTGGGGGTTCCCCCCCTCCTGGAGGTCCCTCTGAAGCTTCTTCGGAGGAACCTCCAAGGAAAAGATCGTGCAAGAGGAAGCACGTTGACTCCCCCGATGAGTCTCTCACGTCAGACACTGATCTTGATGATGCAGAGGGGTCCCCTAAGTCGTCCTCAGATGATGTCTCCGTTGCAGACATCCTGGAAGCCCTCAAACAACGAGGCGGCTGGCAATCCAAACCCCCTTCTGCTGACGAGTCGGTGTTCCTTAAGGCCTTTGGGGCTCAGCCCTCCGCCTCCTGGGTGTCTCCGCCCTTCGACGAGCTCCTAGATTTGATCTGTCGAAGGGCGTGGGAACACCCAGACTCTGTGGAACCGGTGCCTGCTCACCCAAACAAGTTCCTGTCAGCACCCCCAGAAAAGGAGTTTTTGACGAAAGGTGTGGCTGTAGATGCCTTGGTGGTGGCATCTGCTACCCAGCAAGATGTAGCAGAGGCTTCGACGTCCATCCATCCTCCTAATAAGGAGTCTAGGAGCATGGATCGGTACGGTAAGTGCACCCTAAGTTCAGCGGCCTTTACTTTAAGGTCCCTGAACTATCTAACGCACTTCACCAGGTTTCAGAGGGATCTGATCAAGGAGCTTTCAGATACCCTCTTGGGTAACCTACCTGAGCAGCTGGCACAGACGGTTGGCTCTCAGTTGGCTATGCTGTCATCCATATCAAACTCGTCCATGAGGCTCATTTCTTATGCGGCCGAAGGGGCGAGTAGAGCGGCGGGTACAGGTATTGCTCTACGGAGGCAAGCCTGGCTCCGCCTGTGTCATTTTGCGGAGGCCTTCAAGTCTTCCTTTGCCGACGCCCCCTTTGATGGGTCCTCTTTGTCTGGACCCAAGGTAAAGGATACATTGACCCGCTGCGAGCAAGAAGGTAAGACTTTGACTGCCGTAGGGGCACGATTTTCCACTCCCTTTCGGCCTTACCCCAAGGCTAAAAGAGGAGGGAAAATGTGGTTCTGTAGATCTCAGAAGTCTTATCCCTCACAGCAGGACGATCCCCTTCTAGAGGCAGAGGAGGGGGAAATTCTTCTGGAAGACGCCGTCCCAGAGGCGGCAGAGGCCCCCGCAACACTGGAGACCGCGAGTCCTTTCGTGGCTCTTCAGCCTTTCACAGTCCCTGAGGGATTGCCCGACTGTGCAGCTCCGGAGCCAGTCGGGGGTCATTTTTCGAGGCACCTAAAAGCCTGGGAAGGTATCACTCAGGACCGATGGGTGCTTCGAATTATCGCCGGAGGTTACGCCATCCCCTTTTCTCACTCCCCACCTCAGTCCAAAAAAATCCCGGACCCGCCACCCAGTCAACGGGAAATTGCAGCCTTAGAAGTTTCAAAGCTGCTTCTAAAAGGAGTCATCCAACCAGTCCCCGCAGACCAGATCGGATTAGGGACTTACTCAAGATTCTTTTTGGTGCCAAAAAAGACCAGGGACTTGAGGCCCATTTTGGATCTCAGCATTCTAAATCGTTCAGTCAAAAAGTCCAAGTTCCGAATGGTCACCCTACAATCCATTCTCCCACTGCTGGAGAAAGGTATTTGGATGTGCTCCATAGATCTCAAGGACGCTTATTACCATATCATGGTACATCAAGCGTCCAGGAGACATCTGCGCTTCAGCCTAGGAGACAGTCATTTTCAGTTCATGGCTGCCCTTTAGTCTCACCACAGCCCACAGGGTGTTCACCAAATGTTTGGCGGTCGTGACTGCTCACCTGAGAAGTCTAGGATTCCAGGTGTTTCCGTATCTAGACGACTGGCTCCTAACTGCCACCTCCAAGCATCTACTATTGCGGAGCCTACAAGCCACAATATCACTGGGCACTGCCCTTGGAATCACCTTCAATTGGCCAAAGTCTGTGTTGCTGCCATCTCAACGCATAAGATTCATCGGAGTAGAGATAGACTCAAACCGAATGCGGGTCTATCTACCTACAGAAAGGATACAAACCATACAGGCTCAAGTTCGAGCATTACTTTCCAGATCCAAAGCCCCAGACAGAATGGTCCTGCAGCTATTGGGATCTATGTCCGCCACGGTTCTTCTAGTTCCCCTAGCAAGGTTGCACATGAGAATTCTCCAGTGGCTTCTTTCAACACAGTGGTCCTTTCAGGATCTCCCTCTCAGTCACCTCATATGGATCATGGAAACCTGCAAACGGGACCTTCGCTGGTGGCTGGTGCCTTCCAATCTGGATCAGGGACGACCCTTTGTTCCACCTCCTCCTGTGGCCACTTTGACTACGGACGCCTCCCAGATGGGGTGGGGGGACATTCCCTGGGCAGGTCAGTCCAAGGCAAATGGCATTCGGAAGAGACCCTACTTCATATCAACATCTTAGAAATGAGGGCGGTGTTTCTGTCCCTACAAGCCCTTCACGATTACCTCCCTCAGGGCGTAATTGCCGTTCACTCCGACAACATGTCAGTAGTCTGGTACCTGAACAAGCAGGGAGGGACCACATCCTACCCCCTTTGCAGAGAGGCCATGAGAGTTTGGGAATGGGCAGTGTCGACCAAACGATTTCTAGTGGCGACTCATATCCCTGGCAAGTCCAATGTGATAGCCGACAGACTGAGCAGAACTATCCTCTCTCCACACGAGTGGTCTCTGAACATTTCGGTTGCAAATCAGATTTTCAGCAAATGGGGAATTCCTTGTTGCGACCTCTTCGCAACCCCGCTGAATGCGAAGTGCAAAAAGTTCTTCTCCCTCACTCCGGCTCTGGGGGAGAGCCCTATGGATGCACTAGCCCATC
The DNA here is from genome assembly GCF_019279795.1 of Protopterus annectens. NCBI lineage: Eukaryota > Metazoa > Chordata > Ceratodontiformes > Protopteridae > Protopterus > Protopterus annectens. Next base: position 789,894,625 of record NC_056733.1, on the reverse strand, counting down.
CGTGGCCCACCGGCTTGCTATATGCTTTTCCCCCAGTTCCCCTCCTTCCCAGAGTGATCCAAAAGGCGTCTCACTTGGGGAGCAAAATGATCTTAGTTGCTCCTTACTGGCCTCGTCAGGTATGGTTCCCCTATCTTCGGAAATATGCACTGGATGGTCCATGGTTCCTGGATCAGATCCCAGACCTATTAGTTCATCAGTCGGGACTACTCCACCAGTCCCTCCACACCTTGAAATTAACAGCTTGGCTCCTCCTCTTCCGACTATAGTCAGGAATCATACCTTAGACCCGGAAGTTGTACACATCTTATCTTCGGCCCATAAGTCTTCCACTAAGAAATTGTATTCTAGCAAATGGAAGAGATTTGCTATTTGGGCTCAACTCCGGGGTCTGGATCCCATCACTATTCCCGTATCAGAAGTCCTGAAATTTCTAACTTCCCTTTTCAATCAAGGTTCTTCAGTCTCTACCATCAAGGTTCAATTGGCAGCTATTTCCAATTTTCACGAGTCTATAAACCCACCTTTAATGAGCAACAGATTGTGTAAGACCTTCATGAAAGGTGCTGCGCTTTTACGACCTCCGATTTCTCAGCCTGCTCCTCCATGGGATCTCGATGTGGTGTTACGTGCCTTAACTTCTTCCCCCTTCGAACCGGCAGCAACATGTGATTTGAAATTTCTATCGTGGAAAACTGCCTTTCTGGTTGCGATTACTTCTGCCAGAAGGGTTTCAGAGCTTCAAGCTTTGTCTGTAAAACCTCCGTACCTGTTTTTTCACAAAGATAGAGTATCTCTCAAGCCAAATCCATCCTTTGTCCCTAAGGTTTGTTCCAGTTTTTGCCTACAACAGTCATTAGAACTTCCAGTTTTCTTTCCAAAGTACTCAAACAAAGCGGAATACATATTCCACACATTAGATGTCCACAGGCAATTGCGTTTTTATTTAGATAGGACCAAACAAACAAGGAAAACAGATCAATTGTTTGTATCCTTTTCGGATAATAAATTGGGCAAAGCCGTCACAAAGGTCACTATTGCCAAATGGATCAGGGACTGTATTACTCAAGCTTATTCCTCTTCTAATAAAGAGCTTACGACCTCTGTCAAAGCTCATTCTACAAGAGCTATGGCTACTTCAATAGCATTCCATTCTAAGCTTGCCATTAGTGACATTTGTGCTGCGGCTATGTGGTCTTCCCCGCACACTTTCATTTCTCACTACAAATTGGATGTGGCATCTAGGGGGTGAGCTTCATTTGGTTCCACAGTGCTCAGGAGTGTTTTCCAGTGAGCCACCCAGGATTTAGGTGCTAGGGACGCTGTCCATCAGTACAGAATGTAGGCGAGATAGGATCACATAACATCTTTTAGTTATGTACTTACCATAACTTTAGATGTTTGGGATCCATCTCGCCTACATTCCCAATAACCCACCCTCCTTCCCCCTTCCTTGGAGATCAGAGGAGATCAGAAGGTAAGAATCCTGTTGTTTCATCTTGAAACATCTGGCAATGTTATATAAACAAGTTATGTATGTGTGCATGAATGCGGACAAACAAGATCTGGGGGATTAGTGGTGGTGCATCCTGGGATAGAAAATAGCTCAGCCAATAAGAGGCTTCGCTCTATAGCATAGCGTGCCGAGTCGGAGCCGAGGGATCGGCTCCGAGCCCATCAGTACAGAATGTAGGCGAGATGGATCCCAAACATCTAAAGTTATGGTAAGTACATAACTAAAAGTTACTGTTTTTGGCAAAAATACCATATCCTTTATGGATATTATTTCCAGACACTGGAACATTTTTTTTTGGGGGGGTCCCTTTATGGACATCTTGGACGATAAATGTGCTTTTTCTTTTTGTAGGGGCAGATCCTTGGGGTCTTTCTTCAGCCTTTATAAAGGGGCTCAGCAGGATAAAATATTGACACAAAGGATCATCACTGGGCAGAATTTAGTAGGTTGTCATCCGTGTGATCATTGCTCAAGTTGTTCACACATATATAAAACCACTTGTTTTTCTAGTAAAAACACCTCAAATGTTTATGACATAGATTTTTTTGGCACTTGCAGCTCAGCTTGGATTATTTACTTGGCTAGTTGCTCTTGTCAAGTTTTTTATGTGAGACAAACTTCTAGGCCTTTCAGGCTTAGAATTAGTGAACACTTGAGTGGTATCAGGATACACAAGCAAACTAGTGCACTATATAAGCATATTTGTAATCATCAGACTGGTTCATTTAAATGTACTATTATTGATTGTATTGTGCACAGAAACAATGATCTAGCTTGTTTACACCAAGTTTTGGACATCAAAGAAAAAAAGTGGATTGTCAAACTGTGTGGGCTTTTCCCTCCAGGTTTAAATGAACAGTTTTGATTATCTAATTTGTGTTTTATTTTCATTGGTCTCTGTCCTAATTATCCGCTTATATATTTGTGGGCTGCTTCTGAATACAATGGTCTTTATTATTTTTGTTACACTGAGGAAGGCTGTTTAGCCGAAACCGGTATGTGTAATTTGTTTTTTTGCATATGTATATGCAGTCTGTTATTATGGTGTATACTATGTGTATTTTTTAATACACTTATTTTCCAACAGGATTTGTGCTGGCTCTTCTTTTCGGTTTGGTTCTATTGGTTTAAGCCTTGCACTTGCCATACGTGTGGGTGCTTTACTGTTTTTGGGTGATTTCAGATTTCTCAAATCTGAATTTATGCCCCCTATGAATAAGCACGTGTCAATTTTCCAACAGGCTGTACTTAGGGATATACATTTTAGGATGGGCCAACACCATACTCTTGGTCATAATTTATCGATTGCATTAAAGAACTCAAGGATAATAAAAACATTGTGATATTGACAGCTGATAAGGGAGGGGCAGTAGTCATCATGAACACAGATTATTATCTGGGGGAGGGAAATGGACAGTTATCCAACCCTCGCCATTACATATGCTTGCCTATTGACCTCACACCTAACTTCAAAAGGGAAATTGATTTGTTTGTAAATAATGCTGTCGAAGAAGGGATTATTTCTGATTCTGTGAGATCACAATTGACTATTTCAGATCCTCAGAAGCAAGTACTATATGTATTGCCTAAGATACACACATCCCTGACCAAACACTCTGGCAGACCAATAATTTCTGGAATTGGTTAATTGACCGAACCTTTATCTGCTTTTTTGACACAATACTTGAAGCCTTTGTTAAAGTTGATTCATGCTAGAATACAGGATATGGCACAATTTTTGAAAATTTTATCGGACACCCAACTAGAGCCGAGTGGCTTTTGTGTACCCTGGACGTAAAAGCCTTATATACAAACATTTCCCACTGGGCTGGACTGCAGGCTTTACAATACTGGTTGGCTCGAGCCAATTTGTATTCAGCTGGTTTCAATTCATTATTAATATGTGTGGCGGAGCATGTTCTTAATAAAAATATGTTTTATTTCCAGGGGTGAATGTTTTTGGCAAATTCAGGGCACTGCGATGGGTGCATCCTTTGTACCCATCCATACGGATCTATTTATGGCATATTTGGAAGAACAATTAATGTATGACTCCACTCATAACATCTTTCTGAATGAACTGGACATATGGAGGAGATATTTGGATGATTGCTGGCTGGTGTGCTGAACGGATAGGCAATATCTTCTGGAATTTGTTCAGTATTTGAACGATAATAAATGGGGAATCGATTTCACATTAAATTCAGATTACCACCAGATTAACTTTCTGGATGTAACAGTCACCAGAAATTCAGACAATACACTTAGAACTCAGGTGTTTCATAAGTATCCCCAGTATAACAGTTTGCTTTTTGCCACCAGTATGCAGCTGAGCCACACCATCCGCAACATTCCAAAATCACAATTTCTACGCATTAAAAGAATATGTTCTACACCTGAAGATTATGCTATTTCCCAACAAGATCTTATTAATAGATTTAGAGCTAGGGTTATAGACAGCATGATATTATTTCCGCTAGTAATTGGGCTTCAAACCTGGACAGGATGCCATTACTTCATTATAAGGATAAAACATGTAGGATGGAGACTGATCGCAACAGGTTTGTTATCACATATGGGCGGAACACCAATCTAGTTAGGGATGTCATCTCCAGACATTGGAAAATACTAATGGCCAATGATGAACTAACATCAGATTCTGGACCGCAATTGTCAGTTTTCTTACAGGAGGGGGAAGACACTGGGTTCCCATTTTTTCTCATTTCAAACATACCAATACTGGGAGTTCAATTCATCACCAAATTACAATTGCTGGAGACAGATTGCTGGATACTTTTCCCTGTGGCCACTGTTCCTCATGTCCCTATATATGCAAGTCTAAGCAATTCACTAGTAAGAACACTAGTCATGTTTTTGACATTAAATTTTTTGGGAACTGTGGAACAGATTGGATTATATATCTGGTGGTCTGTACATGCTCAGCTTTCTATATAGGCCAGACATCACGTCCCTTGTGGCTCCGTATGTCGAAGCACCAGAGTGATGTTCGCAACAAGCGATCTACAAGTGTACTATATAGACATTGTACCTTCCATAGTACGGCTCATTTTAATTTCATGATTATTGATAGAATTTTTGGTAACAGAGGCAACAGGCAGGGTTGGCATTCCATTCTCAGTAAAAAAGAGAAATATCAGATTGTTAAATTAGGGGGTCTTTTTTCACCAGGGCTGAATGATCATTTATAAGTTTAGTTACTAATTGCTTGCATCCAGTTAGTGGGTTATGAATGAAGTTTATTGATTATTATGTTCACACACACACACACACACACATATATATATATATATATATATATATATATGTATGTATATATATATATATATATATGTATATATATATATTTTTTTTTTTTTTCAGGAAGTGACATAACTGGGGTTACTGTGTTTCTATTGGATGGGCTGGCATTTTTATAGGAGATGCTTAAATGCATTAAGGATACACATTCTACTGAAGAAGGCTGTTATGCCGAAACCGGTTTGGGACTAAATAAATTCTTTAAACCTGAACTGGTGATTTTTTTGTTGGTGCTTTCTACACCTTCATGCTGACCGTTGCTCACTCTAGTGTTGTTTGGTTTTGCCCTGCACCTGCCATATGTGCAGCCGTTTTCAACCCCACCTATATTGAGCCAGAAGATATAGCAAACCTCCTGGCTGATAAATTCAGCTCCAACTTTACTCCTCTTTCCCCCTCAACCTTCCCTCAGGAAATATCATGAAATATAACTCCCCCTGCTATCACTATGGAACAGGTCCTTAATGCTCTCTTTAAACCAAGAACACTGCATCAGTGGGTCCAGACAATATCCCAGGAAACCTTCTAAACAGCATGAAACATGACTTATCAGGGCCTCTGGAATTCCTATTTAACTGTAGCCTCCAAACAGGCTTCAAGCCTCATGAATAGAGAAAGGCAACAGTCATCTCTCTGCACAAAGGTGGGCCATCTACAGACCCTGGAAACTACAGACCCATAAGTCTCACTAGTCTTATATGTAAAGTCATGGAAAGAATTATCATGGAGACGATCAACAGAGATATAGTAAACCTCCAGACACTGGACCCAACCCAGTTTGGTTTCATCAAAAGCAGATCATGTCTACTCAACCTGGTAGATTTCTTTGAGAAGGTCATCAAAGCAATGGATGAGGGCAAAATCGTTCGCACCGCCTACCTTTACCTGGCCAAGGCGTTTGACACAATACCTCACTTGGGCATTGTTGACAAACTCAAGAGGGTAGGTGCAAACCTGTATGTCACCCGGTGGATAGCCAACTGGCTCACAGACAGGACCCAGAAAGTTAGAATTGGGGAGTCCACCTCTACAAAGAGGCCAGTCACAAGTGGAGTCCCTCAGGGATCAGTTCTTGAACTGCTCCTTTTTGGCATTTACTTCTCAGAAGTCAGTGACAATGTCAGTGGTCTCTGGCTGACTAAATTTGCAGATGATTGCAAATTAGGAGCTGTCATTAAATCTCACACTTACACAAATTACACAAATGTTCTCCAGGAGGGGCTGACACAGACAAACAACTGGTGTCAGAGCCATGGACTAAAACTAAATGCCAAGAGATGCATAGTAGTATCCTTTGGGAAGTCATCCATCCCTGGTAACTATCATATTGACAACACACCTCTTAGAGTTGACCCAGTAGTCAGGAACTTAGGGACACACATAGATAGTAATCTGTCTTTTGATCATCACGTGTCTACACTGGTGAGGAAATCATTCTATGTTTCACAACTTATAAACAACGGTATGGCATCTAAGTCCAAGGAAGTCATTGTTCCACTGTATTTGGCATTCATCAGACCTATCATTGAGTACAATGCCCCCTTTGGTATGTATCTAACCAGGCATATCCAACAATTGGAACTTCCACAGAGGTTCCTCACTAAAAAAATATAGGGCGTAAGTAATATGTCCTATGCAGACCTCCTCAAGGCCGTATCCCTGTATTCCATCTCCTACAGGCTTTTGAGGGGAGATCTATGCCTGGCATACAGGGCATTGTCAGAACCCACTCTGATGAATCTCTTGCATATCCACAAAACAAACAGCACCAGAATTACCCGTTCTAAAGACTTAAACCTTGCTTATGATATAAACAGGACCTGCTGGAGAGAGAGGTATATATCCCAGAGACTACCCCATCTATGGAACAGGCTCCCCATCCATGTGAATCAGAGTTCCTCCCTAACCCAATTCAAGTGCAACTTGGACAATTGGATGGGAAACCGGAAATTCATCCCAGGTTTGGCACTTGTGTCTGTTATGGACACATGTAACCAGTAAATGGTTCATCTCCCAGACCCATGCTTACACTTATCAAGGGTATCAAAACTTGTCAGAGATTTGGGATGCATGGCTAGGCTTAAAAGGGCCCTTTGGTTGTTAGCCTAGTAAACACTTATGAACCTGTGAAACTGAGGAGACTAATTTTATCAAATTTGCTAGAAAGACCACACTCCACAAATTAACAATGGAAGAAAGTACAGTTATGTAAGTAAATGTACCATAACAGCAGATGTTTGAATGATTACTGTTACAGTACCCTAAGCTGTGCGGATTATGTCCTGCAAAGGCCATAATAGACAAACCGCTTTGAAAGTTACTGGCAACCTTCCATGCACCTAAACCATTAATCAGCTTGAGCTGATTTGACTAAAAATTAGGTATGGGCACCAAGCCCTAGAGAGCTTTCATGCCAATGGAGAAATGGAGAAAAAAATCCCTGAGAAGGACAATGCTAGGAAATTAATAATAATAAATGCACATACCTTGGCATAAAAACATACAAAAAAACGGGTCTATATCAAAACATCGAAGTATTAAAACTTCGAATGTTCTGATAGCAAACACTATTCAGCTAACGCTAAGAATAGCGAAGCTGCAGAACAGCAAATTCTTTCCTTGGGAAAGAATTTGGTTGGCTGTTTCTGTGGCTTCGCTATTCTTAGCGCTGTGGTGGAAAGTTACTGGTTGGGTTCAGGTAAGTGTGCGATTGTTTGTACGTTAGGGTTAGGGGCGGGTTAAGTGAGTTAGGGTTAGAGCACGGGTTAGGCGTGTGTGCAGTAGTGACAAACTTTAGGGTTAGGGGCGGTTTAAGTGAGTTAGGGTTAGGGCGTGAGTTAGGTGAGTGTGCGATAGTGACGGACCTTAGGGTTAGGGTTTGGGTTAAGGTAAGTGGGTAGATAGTAGTGTATGTTTAGTTTAGTGTAACGTTAGATGTAGGAATTTAAGTGTATGTGTGTGGTTGCTGTTTGTTTGATGTGCTTGTGTTGTGTGTATGTGTTTCCGAGCAGCGAATTTTTTCCATGGGGAAAAATTCGCTGTTCTGAATGTTCGATATTTTCATGTTTAGATGTTTTGGGGCCGATAAAATAGCGTTCGCTATTTTCATCTTTCGATAACGTGATATAAACGCCAAAAAACAAGTGGCGTGGAGCGAAGGAGTGTTTACAGCAGCAGTGATTATTTAAACATTAGGTTTACTTACACAACTATTACTATGTTTATTTGATTACTGCTGCAGTAGCCTAAGAAGTAGATTAGCATAGCTTAGAACAGCTGGAGGTAGCAAAGTCTGTCTTAGACTTGGAGAAGGAATCTGTTTTGTATTGCTTTGCAAAATATTGCACAGAGGAACAAGTTGCTACTTGCAGAATATTTCTAGGCTCTGACCCTTTCCAAAAATCCACAGAAGAAGCCACGGCCCTGGTAGAACAAGCCTTGACCCATTATGGGATGGTTTTGTTGTGGTGGGAGTAAAAAAATGTAATTGCATGAGACAAAGATTTCTAAATAATCTTATTTTGACACTGATTGTCCTGTCTTATTACCTTCACAAGACATAAACAACTAATCAGAAGTTCTAAAATATTTCCTCCTGTCAAGATAGTACCTGATTTGTCTTTGGACATCCAAGGTAAGAGGTGACCTTTCTCTCTCATTTTTAGTTTCTAGAAAGAAGACTGAAATATGGATGACTTAGTTTAAAGTAAACTGAAATACCACTTTAAGCAGAAAAAAAATATTAGGTCTCAAAGAAACACCATCTTTGTGAAGAATGAGATAAGGGTGAGCCACCATAAGAGCTTGCAACTCGGATACTCTTCTTGCATACGTCACAGCAATGAGAAAGATTGTTCTCCATGTCAAGAACCTCAAGTCAGTCTGATAAGCTGGTTCAAATGGAGCAAGATTTAGTTTTTCTAACACAAAGTTAGAATATCCTAAGGATGTGCAACCTGTTTTTTAGGAGGCTTCTTGTGCAACAACCCTTTCTAAAACAGAAACAGCTGACATGCTGAAATGGCTGACAAATGAAGACGATTGAAGAGAGACAGGACATAGGATAGTAACTCAAACAAATAATGTAAAACCAGGGAAACACTTGTCCTGAATGGGTGGTAGTTCTTTTGTTGGCACCAAAAAAAAAATCCAATCTGAAGTAGTTTACTTAATTTGATCTTCAACCCGTGGGTTATTCGGATCCAACACATATCCGACATGGCTGCATTTTCCAGCTATGGATCCGAGTTCCATGCTCCTCCCCCTACCCATAATGCCCCTTCTCCCTTCAGATCTCCTTTGCCACCATAGTGTTAGCAACGTGGTCCGAGCTCTAGGCTATCGATAGGTATATAGCTGCTTTAAATTTATTATAAATCTTCCCTCCTTCACCAGCCAAGTCTGCAGCAGCTGCTGCTTCATCTTTCCCCTCCTTGGTCTCAAGGACTCACCCTCCAAACAAAAGTCAAGAAAGACCAACCTTGCAAGCGCTCCCCTGACCGCTTGTCTGAGGCCGGTCCACCACCAAAGACCAAACCTGTTTCTAGGCCTTTTTCACCTCAGCTTCACTCACCGAGGTTTTCATCCGAACCTAAAGTCTCTGTCAGCCGATCGCCCTGTAGGCCTTCCCCCCACTGGCTGCCCTGACCTCTTTCGGTGGCATCCTCCCGCTCCACCCGAAACATTTCTGAAGCAGAGATGGACAAGATGATGCAGAGATTTATCCGCACTCAAATCCAGATGGGGGTCTTGTCAGGGCCTTCTCCCATCTGAGCAGGTACCTTCCAACCTATTTTCAGGCCTGTTACTTCTTCTCCGATCCAACCCATTGTTTCGGAGCTGTCAGATCCAAGGATGATCAGAGTCGAGGGGTCGATGCCAATGGTACCCTGTACCTCAACGCCGGCCAGTGCCCTGAGTGTGTCTGATCCGAGGGAGAGCTCTCTGCTCTGGGCTTGTTGGAGTGGAACATTCTCTTCAGTGTCTCGGCTCCGACTCCCCAGTCAAATCAGAGGGGTGCGGTCTCTGCCAGTTCAGCCCAGGAGATCTGTTCCGCTTCTGCATTTGACGTGGTGGAGAGGGTTCTCGCAGGGTCGAGGCCCCAGACCATCCCATTCTCGGAGTCCACCCAGACCCCTCTGGCCTTGAGTGCAGGTCCATCCATCTTGCCCTCTCATGAGACAGCCCACAGCCGTACTGCCCAAGGATGTTCCAGACCTAGAACAACCCACATGTGAGGTCTCCCCAGAGAGCCCCCCCGAGGAGCTCCTCTGCAAGCACATGTGCAAGAGGAGGCACTTGGATTCTCCTTCAGAGTCCCTCATGGAGGACACGGACTTGGATGAAGGGGAAGGTTCCCCAAGATCACCCCCCAGGATGTCTCATTCGGAGACATTATGGAGATCCTCCGCCAAGGGGGGGGGGGCTGGTCTGCTCCCAAACCAACCTCTGATGAGTCTGTGTTTCTGGAGGCATTCAGCTCGGGCCCATCTACCTCCTCCCTTTGCTGTCCCCGTATGCTGATCCACTCATGGATCTTATAAAATCTAGGGCATGGAAGAGTCGGGCACCAAAGAGCCCATACCCAAGTGCCCGGATAAGATTTTGAGTCCACCCACAGACAGACTTTATCGGTACAAAGGGTCCCCTGTAGATGTGATGATGGTGGCGGCTGCCACCAGGAAGGAACTCGCCCAGGAGAGTTCCACGGTCCATCCTCCCGACCAAGAGTTGAGGACGCTGGACCACTTCGGGAAGCGGGTCTATAGTTCAGCAACCTTCTGCGTGAGGGTGCTGAACTATATGGTACATGTTACCCGGCTCCAAAGAGAACTGGTTAAGGAAGTTGCGGAGTCGACCCCAGGGTCCATGTCAGCAGAGAACAAGAAGAGGTTCGCACAAATGGCCACCCTAAATTCTGTTGCCAATATGTCCATGCATTTGCTCTCCCATGTGACAGAGGGAACTGCATGGGCTTCAGGGTCAGGCATTGCCATCTGGCGCCAGGCCTGGCTCCGCTTACACTAATTCTCAGAGCCCTTCAAGGAGTCGTTTACCAATGCCCCTTTTGATGGTTCTTCCCTCTTTGGGAAGACAGTGAGAGAGACTTTAGTCCAGAGAGAGAAGGATGGGAAGACACTGTCTGCCATTGAAGTCCACTTCTCTCCACCTCAAAGGTCCTTCTCTAGGAACCGGCAAGGTCAGAAGAAGATGTAGTTTCGCAAATCTCAGGCATTTTCCCGGGACGCTAAGGAATCGCCTTCCCCCAGAGGCAGAGGAGGATATGATAGACACCGCTCTAAAGGCAGAGAGGGTCCTAAGAATTCTGGGTTCAGAAAATCATTCTTGGACCAACCCGGGCAACTGCCCTGAGGGGTTGCCCTGCTGTCCATCTCTGGAGGCAGTTGGAGGTCGTTTGTCACTCCACCTACTAGCATGGGAGTCCATCAAAACAGATCAGTGGGTGTTGCGGATTATATCCAGATGCTATTTAGACCTTTTCAAGTACTTACCCCCTTCCAGCAAAACCCTCCTGGACATTCCACCCATGCAGTGGGAGGAAGCGGCAGTGCAGATTTAATTACTGCTAAACAAAGGAGTCATCCAACCGGTCCCCCAAGACCAATCCAGATCAGGAGTGTACTCCATGTTCTTTTTGGTGCCAAAAAAGACGGGGGATCTCAGACCAATTTTGGATCTGTCTCGACTGAACCTGTTAGTAACCAAGACAAAATTCCAAATGGTCATGATTCAATCCATCCTGCCCTGTTTGCAGGAGAAAGACTGGATGTGCTCGATAGATCTCCAGGATGCATACTATCACATCAAAATACACAGGCGCTCCAAGAGGTTTCTCTGATTCTGGCTGGGAGCCAAACATTATTGATTTTGAGCCCTCCCTTTCGGTCTCACCACAACCCCCCAGGTGTTCACCAAGGTTATGGCAGTGGTAGCAGCTCACCTGAGGCTTCAGGGCATTCAGGTCTTTCCATACCTAGATGACTGGCTCTTTATCACCCCTTCAGAGCATCTACTGTCTCATGCCAGGGATTTTTTCAACTTCTTAACTGACAAGTTGGGCATCACTATCAATCAGAAAAAGTCACCTCTTCACCCAGTACAGGTGTTAGAGTTTATTGGGACAAGGCTGGACACAGTGCAATCAAAAGTGTTTCTCACCTTAGAAAGAATTCGTACTTTGAGGATTCACGTGTTACATCTCTTACAGACCCACTTACCTACAGCCAAAAATGTCTTAAGAGCCTTAAGTTCCATGGAAGCCACAATAAACCTTCTCCCCATGGCACGTCTCCACATGAGGGTTCTTCAATAGACCTTAGCAGTACAGTGGTCTCTGTTAGACCTCCCCTTGTCCTTTCCAGTGAAGGTCTCGAAAGTGTGCAAAAATTATTTTTACTGGTGGATTCAGACTGCAGATCTCCAAGAAGGTTGTCCCTTTCAACCTCCTCCGCCCCAAACCACGGTGACCATGGATGCCTCCCTACTCAGGTGGGGGGCATTGTTTGGGAAAGACGGTCCAAGGCAAGTGGTCCCCTCAAGAGACCTATCTACACATCGACATCCTAGAGATGAGAGTAGTTCTTCTCACATTGCAAGCCCTACATGCTCATCTTCCTCTGGGAACGATTGCAATTCAGACAGGCAATATGTCAGTGGTCTGGTATATCACCAAGCAAGGGGGAACCAAATCTTATCCATTATGCCAAGAAGCCATGAGAGTGTGGGAATGGGTGATCTCCACCAGCCATTTTCTGGTGGCAATGCACATCCTGGGACAGTCCAACATTTTAGCGGACAGGCTCAGCAGATCCATCCTGATGCCCCATGATTGGTCTCTGAAACCTTCAGTAGTTGAACAAATCGTCCTCATGTGTGGTCGACCTTGCTGTGATCTCTTCGCATCTCCTTCCAACACAAAATGCAGCAAGTTCTTTGCTCTGATCGCCACTTCTGACGAAGCCCCCAGGGATGCTCTGGTTCATGCTTGGCTGACCAGGCTCCTGTATGCATATCCTCCTCTCCCTCTCATGTCGAAATTTCTCCAGGAAATGCTGGGGAACACAGTGATCCTCATTGTCCCATTATGGCCTCAGCAGGTTTGGTTTCCTCTTCTACAGTCTCATGTAGTTGTTCCTCCATGGACTTTGGATCCGGTTCCGGATCTTCTCTCACACCCCTCGGGGTACCTTCACCCAGACCTGGACAGTCTGAAGCTCACTGCTTGGCTGATCCGGTTCCCATGATTCTTAGGACTCCTGGTTTGTCTTCTCAGGTCAAATCCCTTCTAGGGACAGCTCATAAGTTGTCCACTAGAAAAGTCTATTGCAGTAAATGGAAACGGTTTTCGATTTGGGCTGCTCAGAGGTCTTTGGATCCTTTCACTGCACCTCTTTCTGCAGTTCTAGAATTCTTAGCTAGCATTTTTCATAAGGTTGCTAGTTCTTCTACAGTGAAGGTCCAACTAGCTGCAATTTCTAATTTTCATGCTGGAGTGAATATGTCATCTTTAGTCTCATCTAAAATTTGTAAAGCCTTTCTCAAAGGTTTTTCCTCCTTAGACCTCCAGTTAAGGATCCTGTTCCTCCCTGGGACCTCACTTTGTTGTTACAGGCATTGGTTTCCCCTCCCTTTGAATCCTGCAGCCTCTGTGGATCTGCAATTTTTGACATGGAAAACTGCCTTTTTGGTTGCCATCACATCTGCTAGGAGGGCATCTGAATTCCAAGCTCTTTCAATCAAAGTGCCTTATATGGTCTTTCCTAAAGATAAAGTTGCACTACGTATAAATCCCTCTTTTCTTCCTAAAGTAGCCTCGGAAGCTAACATCAATCAGATGATCAATTTGCCAGTATTTTTTCCGAACTATCAGAATAAAGGGGAACATCAGTTACATTGGATGTTCATAGACAGTTGAGATTTTATTTGCATAGGACTAAATCTTTATGCAAGTCTGATCAGCTTTTTGTGTCCTATGCCTAGCCCTTTTTAGGCAAACCTGTGTCTAAACTGACTATTGCTCGTTGGATTTCTCTGTGCATTGGCCAGGCTTACTCAGATAGAGGATTGTGTCTTTAAGGAAAAGTGAAGGCTCATTCGACCCAATCCATGGCTACATCTGTGGCCTTTTGGTCTAGGGTCTCATTGGATGATATTTGATCAGCTGCCACTTCAGCCTCCTCTCATACCTTCATTTCCCATAAGTTGGATTTGGTCTCTAGGAGTAGAGCATCCTTTGGCTCTGTGGTGCTCCGGAATATCCTTCCATGAGGGCCTCCCAAGGATTAGGTAGCTGGGGACTCTGTCCCACAGGTTGAAGATCAAATTAAGTAAACTACTTCAGATAAAGAAGTTATGTACTCACCGTAACATTCCATCTGAATAGTTCTACTTTATTTGTCTTCAACCATCCTCCCTCCTTCCACCTGACCTTGTCCTTCAGGATTTTATATGTACATGGTTCTGATCCCTTTCCCTTGGGTTCTTTGCGTATGCTGTGAGTCAAGGGATTTAGTAATCAGTTTTGTCTTGGTGGATAAGTTCCTCTGTGGTCGAGTAACAAGGATATATTGAGCAGCAAACTTGATCTGAATGGAGAAAGGAGACAGCATTATGGGTAGAGGGAGGAGCATGGAGCTTGGATCTATAGCTGGAAAATGTGGCCGTGTCGGATCTGTGTTGGATCCGAGTACCCACAGGTTGTAGACAAATGAAGTAGAACTACTCAGATGGAACGTTATGTTGAGTAGATATCTTCTTTTTTGCTAATATATGATTTTCTAGTAAGACTTTTTTTGCCTCCATTAATATCTTCTGCAAGTTATCAGAAAAAAATGTGCCAAAAAGGTATTAAGCTCCTATCATCCAGGCAATCAGTTGCAGTTTTTTGGGGTAGGGATGTATTAAATATCCCTAGTCTTGTGTGAGTAAATCCAGTGTGTGAGTAAGCTTGTGGTAATTGTCCCTGGCCATTTCCTGAGGAAGAGAGAGCCATGGTTGCCTAGGCCAGATGGGAGTCTCTACAATGATCTTTGAAGAGTCTTTCTGAATCTTTAGAAGTAACCTGGATATTGGTGAAAAGGGTGGGAAAGCATACAGGAACATTCCTGTCCAAGGAAAAGAAAAGACATCTGTCATCCTCCAAGCCCTCTTGCATGGAGTCGTGGAACAAAATTTTGCCATTTGATTGTTTAAAGATGAGAGAAAATATCCATTTGAGGTGTTCTGCACAGATGGATCAAATCTTGGATGACTCTCTGATTCAGCTTTCATTCATGATAGCCTGTCTTGGTCCTGCTCAGCTTGTCTGTCACACAATTGTGCTCAGATATAATGTAAGATGCATGAAGAGTGAGATTGTCCTGAAAAGCTACATCCCAGTCTGCCATGGCTAGTCTGCACAGAGAGTAATATCTGGTCCCCCTTGCTTGTTTATGTACCACATAACTATTTTGTCTGTAAACACTTGCAGAGGTCCCAGGGACCACAGATGATTTAGAGTGTTGAGAGAATTTATGACAGCTAACATCTCTTTTATGAGGATGTGTTTTGGTCAGTCATTTTTAGTCAAACAATCCTGCACTTTTATCCCCTCTCAAGCAAAGTCTGAGGTGTCTGCTGTGACTGACTGTGCTGGAGCAGGAGAGAAGAATGGGAGACCTGGATTTGAAGAGATTTGGTGCCTGCACCACATAATCTCCCTTTTTACAAATCCTAGAACTGGAATTTTTAAAAGTCAAGGAATATTGATACTGGAGCCACAGAGATTTCAGATACCACTGTAACTTCCTTGTGTGGAGTCTTGCAAGACATATCATGGGTATCATTGATGCTATGAGACCCAGAATCATGAAGAATTCCCTAGTTAAGACAGAAATCTGAGTGGAAAACCTCAGGAATAGATCTAAATATCTTTTTTCAGTATAAGTAAAGCTGTTTGAACTGAGGTGCCCAGCAGGCACCCCATAAAAAACAACCCACTGAGAAGAAGTTAGAAATTACTTCAGAATGTTCTCTTGGAATCCCAGACTGTGTAGGGGATCTCTTACACAAGTAAGGGATTCCTGGCACTTTGTAGAACACTTTACAAAAAAAGCAAGTCATCTAAATAAGGAAAAATGTGAATAGCTTGCAATCTGTAGTATGCTATCACAGTAGTTAGACACTTTGTGAACACCCTTGGAGCAGTAGTAAGGCAGAGAACTGATAATATGATCCGGACACAAAAAACCTTAAGAAACTCCTGAAGTCTGGCTCTGTAAGAATGTGATCATATGCATCTTTTAAATGTATGATTACTAGGAAGCTCAAATGGGGAATATGGGGTAACAAGTTGCAAAGTGATAGGATTCTGAACTTGGACATTGAGAACAAAAGTAAGCCTGGGGTCTGACAAGAGGTGAAAATGGTTTGTTCAATTTACATATGTAAAATACATTGTAAAGATCCACAAATAAACAAAAAAAAAACCAAGTTATTCAGACTTGTCAGACATTCCTTTTGTTCTAGGAGGTTCCTGCTTTCTTCTTAGAACCTCCTTGTCACTGCTTTTAAACATCTGCTTGCCAGCAGATTGCTGGGACTGTTTAGCATTTTATTGAAATTGGATGAGGGCACATTGAATTCCTTGATATACTTGGTGAAAGAGGGATGAAAATTAAGAGATCCCTTGAATCAGCTTCCCCATCTCATCACACTTTTTTTTTTTAAAACAAGTTTATTGTTTTAACATACAAGAGAAATATCATAACAATTTTATACAAGTAATTAAAATAGATATGATTATAACATTCAACAACACAACCAAAGTATTTACAAAGACATCCACTACAATCAGATCAATTAATTAAACTAAAATACCATGCTATTGAAGTTAAGATTTTTTTAACAAGTTTTGTAAATTATCCCATACAATATAATAAGATGTTTTTCTAGTAGTTCTTGACTTTATTGTGTTCAATTCCATATGGCACACTATATTCATAACATTTTTAAATTCATTGAACGAAGGAGGTGTATCTGAAATCCAATTTCTGGTTATTATTTTTCTAGCCACTGCTAGAATAGACCATAACAAGGGAAGCTTAACCTTTTTAACACTTTGAGGTACAGGTATGTTGAATAATATAAGAGATTTAGAAATAATGAAATTATCTGTAAAAAGAGCCTGCAAAAATTCATTAATTGACTTCCAATATTCTTTCAATTTTATAGCATTTAAAGCATTTCAATATATTAATATGAAAGAGAATAAAGAGAAAGAACAGAGAAAAGAAAAAAAAAGAGTAGAAAATAAAAGAGAGCAAAAGCATAGATAAAAAAATGTAAAAGGAAGCTATAAAAAGTATTTACAATGGAATATTACTTGCTGTTTATATTAATAAAGATGGAAATGAAACATATTATTTACTATTATTTAGTTCTAATTATTATTAATTAAAGCATGACAGATTATTTGTAAACAAGCATAAGCAATATAATCAAGGAAATACACAAAAGACCAGGAGCAGGCAGTCCTCTTCACTAAAAAACGTATTTAATTGACTTTAAGTGCATTTATTTCAGTACACTTTTCGTCGGAAAATATGTCCGACTTCTTCAGAAGTAAAACAAACATCAAATGACAACGGGAATTCCACCATAAAAATGCTAGCTGGTTAATTGAGTGGGTTGGTCCTCCTTCCTTAGTTCACAGGTGGTTACTATAGGAATTGATTAATTCAGTATTCTCCCACCCCCTCTTCTCATTCATCCTTTAAGTAACTCCGTGGAATTTCCTAGTAGTTAGTATTACGCTCAACCACCAGGAATCCACACCACCAGCCAGCAACACTCAAAATCACCAAAAACAGCAAATTAGCAATAAATATTAAAAAAACAATTTAAAAATAAATGTTATTAAAAAAACACATTGAAAACACCACACATACACGTAGTTCTTGCACAAGTTAGTATCCTTAAATTATACAAGCCAATTACCTACAGTTTATGATTGCCTTGAAGGTAAAGTTGACGTTACTTTTATGTGTCCCTTCTCAAAGGTTGAGGCTCGAAAATCATGTGGTATACATAAACTACATAGAAATACATGAGAAATACATGAGAAATACCTAGAGAATACATAAAAAGTGCTTGAAACATATACAGTAAGTATGTACATAAATAAATCTATATATAATAGTAATAAATATAGGACTATACGGGAATTTCACCCGTTTATATGTGACCATTTAACCCCTTTTACTCATATGAGTGTATCGTGACCTAGCATTTTATACCTATAAGCCACACGTTATCACTAAGTTCACCTTTATAGATTCCTTCGCTTTTATATTCTTGTATGTAATACTCCCCCCTCATCAATAATGCGTGTGTCTTGTCAGTGATTGTATTATGCCTGTGAGGGTCTTCTTTTTTAAAATCACATACCTTATACCTTAATTGATATCCTCAATATTAGTATTCTGTCCCTACTAATATGAAAGAGAATAAAGAGAAAGAACAGAGAAAAGAAAAAAAAAAGAGTAGAAAATAAAAGAGAGCAAAAGCATAGATAAAAAAATGTAAAAGGAAGCTATAAAAAGTATTTACAATGGAATATTATTTGCTGTTTATATTAATAAAGATGGAAATGAAACATTATTTACTATTATTTAGTTCTAATTATTATTAAAGCATGACAGATTATTTGTAAACAAGCATAAGCAATATAATCAAGGAAGTATAATTAGCAATAGCATTTAAACAACATATAAACTTTTTTACAAGGAATAAATAAGTTATTATTCCATTTATCATATTTTCATTACACTTCTCTCCCTGTCCTCCCCCACCCCTTACCCACTACATAATCTAAATAGAATGTTATTGTTTAAAATAAAGAAAAGAAGAAAAGGAAAAAAAAAAGAAAAAAAAATGTATCAAGTTACTAACCTTACTTCTCTTTGTTAGAAAGAGAAACATATTGAATGATAGCTTGTTATTAGTTCCTCAGATATTTTGACTGATTATGAAACAAAACAGTTCTTTGCACACAGAAAATAACTTTGATTAAATCTTTTTCAGAATATTTGTGGCTTTCTGAAAATATAGTAACTATATTTAAAAAGATTAATAATGAAAAAAAATAAAGAGAGAAAAAAAAAGAAAAAACATAGAACAAGTCATTTGTTTTTTAGTCTCTTCTTCTTCTCTGAAGTCTTCCACGAAGTTTCAGTTGCCAACCTCTTTAATGAAGGACTAGCCCATTCCATTTCCTCTATTTTATCCAAAATCTTATTTTTTTTGATAAACAGTAATGCAGAGTCTAAGTCATCAAAAATTTTAGGACCATCAGGAAGGAAGATTTTTATCTTGGCAGGAAACAGAAGGTAGGTTTTAAACTGTGCTTTTTTAAGCTCCCTTATTAATGGCAGAAAAACTTTTCTTTTAGCTATTACCAAGGAAGAATAGTCATTGTCAAAACGCACAGTTGTCTCATTAATTTTAACAGGAGCTTTAGCCCAAGCAGATTTAAGAACCATCTCTTTATCAAAAGATGATAGAAATCTAACTATAATCTAGGATACTTTTTGTTAGAGTTAGTATTAGCTATAGATCTATGGGCTCTTTCGATACCAAAAGAGAATGCTTCTGGTAAGTCTAAAGTTTTAGGGAGCCATGTTGTTAAAAAAGAAGTAATATTGTTACCTTCAATATTTTCTGGCAGTCCAAAAATCCTAATGTTATTACGCCTAGATCTATTTTCCAGGTCATCAAGCTTTGTTTGTAGATGTGTATTTTGTTTCAGCAAAAACTCAATGTTGATTTCCTCTTCTTGGATTCTATTTTCCATGTCATTTACAGTCTCTTCTATGCCTGTAATCTGGATCTCCTGTTGTTGCAAGTCTATATGTAAGAAGTCTATTTGTTTTGTAGTTTTTTCTATGAAGGTATCAATTTTAGTATCCAGTTTATCCATCTTAGCAGTAAGTTGCTGGATTGTAGATATCAGAGACTGAAGTTCTTTCTTGATGCTGGAGTCTTGAGAATTTGTCTTACTGGAACTCATTTCAAACAGAGAAACTGACAGGAAAATTTCCAAGGTGATTTCTGACAGGAATATTTTTAAAATTTCCTTTTTTTTTTAGATATAGTTCAAGAAATAGATAAAACAAACATATTTAGAAAGAAAATTACTTCATAAATTAATTTTTTAAGTAATTATTTCCTGTCAGTGCAGTGAAATTGGTGGAGCTGAAGAAATCTGCTGCTATCCTGTGTTCATCCTTGGCCACCTTCCTCATCACACTTTTTAATGACCTCCACAGCAGAAAGTCCAAAAACTAGTTCTCTATCCAGGGGAGAAATGAAAATATCATCTTTGACATCATCTGAGAGGTTTTGTGAATGGAGCCAGGGAAACATCCTCATAACAATTTCAGTGGCAACAGTCCTGAAATTAGCATCAGTAGAGTCATGTGCACATTTTAAACAATGGATATTGACTTGAGAAACAGTAGAAGCCAAAATACATAAAGCAGAATTTTCCTCACAAGAGGCAATCAATATCAAAACATTCCACACATTTGCAAAAGAGGTCTGGAGAAACTTCAACATATGATCATGACAGCTGAGAATTCTAAAAACAAGATTTGCAGAAGTATACACTTTTCCTCACACTTATTAAAAGTCTTCCCATCCTTGTCAGAAGTAAAGGGATTAGTATTAACAAAATGCTTAGAAGCAGCTGGGTTTACTAAGGTTATAGTTGCTGGGTCAGGTCTGGGATTAGTGTATAAAAACTTAAAAGACTGTCGAACCTTATATAATCTATCTGCTTTTTGGGTGCAGCAGCCTGACTGTCAGAAAAGTTGCAGGCTTTGACAAAAGCGTCCTCCAAAGCAGAAAGAACAGGAGGAATAGGTGTAGTTTCCTGAAATTCTAGCTGTAATAAAGCATAATATTTTCTAAAAGGCTGAGAAATATCACTGTTTTCCCACTGAAACACCTGATTAATTATGGAAATAGTCTCAGAGAAAGAGAATTCTGCACAAGGACTATCAGAAGTCAGACACTCCTCAGAATCTAAATCAGAAAACTGGAGATATTACATCTGTACCTTCATACTCCTGTTGAGGTTGAACTCTTGCATCTCTTCAGGAAAAGAAGAATCTCTTTTTCTTTTAACACACCCAGCCATATAAAAAGGGTCAAGAGCCTGCACTAAACCCTGAGCTAAGCCCAATAAATTACTCATGCCCAGTGTCACTAAGACAGGAAACAACATACATTTAGTCTTTTGTTTCTTTTTGTCAGTAATTATTAAAGAAACAGACCCAGAATGGCCAGCAGTCACCTCCCTGCAAATGAGCACAACTTTCTGGCTAAGCATAGTGGCCTTCTCCTGCCCCTTTTCCGGGGGCTAACCAGAGTGACTCTCCCCTGTCTGATAAGGGCACACTAACAGCCACATAGGATGTGTCTAACCCCAGGTCCATGGAGACTGTATGAACTACACTGGCAAGACCTACGAAAAAAAAGAGTAGTCTGAGGAGCCAGCTTTGGCCACATCAATGTCACCCACCTGAGGCTGAGGCAAAATATCAGCCTTCTGTAATGGCAAAGGCTGCTTAATCATCTGTTTTTGTGGCTGGAAGAAGATATATCTGAAGAACTGGTAGGTTGTTCCATGGTTAAGCCGAAAAATATGTCAGATTCCCGGGGAAGCTAAGCAGCAAGGGTCAGTACAATAGGTACGTATTAAAAAATGTAATTTTCCCTTGAAAAAACACAGTAAAAACACTTGCCCTAAAATAAATAAATAAACACACACACACACACACACACACACACACACATTACAGATAAAGTAAATATTATGCCACAAACAATAAAGTGGAAGCTTTTCTCTCCCCAAAGGGAACGTATCTGGCCCGCAATGGAATGGGAATTGGCCAATTGTTGATCCTTGAAAGCCTGCAGAGGAGCCCTTTGTTCATCAGAAGGAAAGCTCTGAAAGACTTAGCACTCAGTCCAAAATTTTAGTCAGCTCAGCTTGAGAGTCTGGGCTCGTGGAAAGTGCCTTGAAGCTTTGTAAGCTGACTGGCTGGTGTGTCCTTAGCAGGGCATAACCCATATAGCTTAGGCTACTGCAGCAGTGATCAAATGAAGAACATCACAGGGTCCCTAGGGTAGATGAAAAAGCTCCAATGAGAGAACTTTTTCTGCTCTTCAGGAAATGCAGAGTGTTTTGAGAAAGGTAAATATAAGGCAGGAGCAACAGAAGAAGGGAAAGAGAATCACAGTACAGTACAGTGACTATTTTTTCTTGTTTGAGTAATATGAATGCAATGAAGAGTGCATAAACTGGGATGTAGGTGTGAACTTCTAACATTAAGGAAGCAGTTGACTGTTGATATAAGGAAAGATTCATTTTTGTTTGAAAGGACTGCTTGGTAAATACAGGCAGGATTTTTCCAGAGTGAATAAATGTTTTTATGTTGGCACACTGTTTGATACACACTCATTGATATCTTATGTCACTTTATGTTACTTTGTATTTTCATGCTTTGAATTCAAAGTTCCCATGGTGATGGTGAGGTAGAGTTTAAAGGTCAGACTGCATGAGCATGAGGGGAGACCAGACTATTTAGTATTTATTTATTGACATTTGCTTGCCGGAAAAGTCTGACTGGGCACAGGTGCCCTTTTTCTTTGGAGGCCTGGGGAGAAAAGCTCCAAGGTATCGTATTTAATGCAATCAATATTTACAATAAATTTTATAATGCATTTGCAGTGAATATATAGCATAATAGTCAGTATAGTAAAATGTGTATTGATATTCACAGACATTAAATTTATAAGTCTTGTAATGAGACTTTACAGATAGAAGACTAGTATATAAGATAGGAGTAATTTAAGAAATAGAATAGAGTGAGGTATTAGAGGAGATAAGCAAGTCAGAGTGTTAACAGAGAAGTAGTGATGGAATAGTAATATGGTTGTGCTAATTAGAAGTAGGTATAGTAGTTTAAGGAGTACAATAAAGTGATGTATTAGAGGGGGATAAGCAGGTTAACTAATTTAGTGCTTTAAAGGGAGGTATAAGAAAGGTGATGAAGGGTGTTATGTCCGAGATGAGCAGCAGGGACAAAGCCAGGAGGCAGAGAGAGAAAGTCTTTTAGTAATGGTTTGAAAAGACAAAGGTGTGTGATAGGCCTGGCTGACATAGGAATTTTATTCCAAGTTCTTCTAGCTACACCATTGGAATAGAGGCTGACTCCAGCACCCATTTGTGGTTTATAGATGGTAAGCAATTGTTTATTATTTGACCGAAACGGATGATTTGGAAGATATAACTGAGGTAGGGGTCTAATTGCTGGGCAGGCATATGGGGGATGAATAATTTTATGGGTTAAGGTGACCTGAGTATAGGATAGGCAGTGGAAACCTGAGACAGTTAAGTGTTTTTAGTGCTAAACAGTGGTGAGTCTGGTAAGGTTTGTTGCAAACGAATCTGGCAACTTTGTTATAGCACTGTTCACATTTAGAACTAAGGGAGGCCTGTAGGTTTGTCGTGATAGGGGCTCCATATAGGAGAGAGGTAACAGGTAAATGGCAGCTAGAGTTACCTTGGCAGAGTTTGTAAGGAATTTCTTTACTCTTAGTAGGGTGCCTATTTTTAGATGGGTTTTCTTCAGGGCCGGTGTTAACATTTTGGTGGCACCCAGCAAATATCAAGTTGGGGGCCCCCTGGGCACTTCCAGTCTGAGTATCACCGTATCACTTCCACCCCTTGTAAGCAACTTCTCAGTTCATGCTGCAAAGTTTTAGGAGTAATATGCACAAACTGACCTGCATAGACCTGTGTACCATGGCTCCCTATTGAAATGTCAGCACTTGAAATGCTGAGAGCCAAAAAGACAAAAAAAAAAAAAAGACTGAAAACAAAGATGAATGAATCTCAAAAATCACTCTTCCTCTTAAAACCTCTTTAAGCAAGCCCCCCTGCATCCTCCCATGTGAGGATCAACCCCCCCCCCCCCACTCTAAACTTATATATACCAACTCCAAGATCACCATATCTTGAGACAAAGGAATATTCTGAAAAATTGCATGTTAAACTTAGTATATGTACATCCGTTCTTTCATCCATTCAGTTTCTCTACGTTTTGGGACTAGCTGTAGTGGGTCCTGACATTTCAGATGGTTACCGTGTACCACACTATGTTGGCCCATCTAATAAAGGAATATCCACAGTTACTGGCATTTAGTTGCCACAATAATACATTATAACAAGTCAAAGTACAGGACTTTAAATTCCTTTTCTCACATTTTGCTTTACTCTTCAACTTTTTCAAGAAGCCATGGCTTTCAGTTTGCTCCATAGTGCATTTTAAAGTTTTTTTTTCTTTTTTGCACATCCTTTTCATCCAATGATGGCTTGAACAGAAATTATTAAGAAAATAAATTTGGTGTGGCTGTTAAACTTTAGCCTACCTTTCATCTTTTCAACACAACTTTCCTGACCAAAACAGTGCAGTAATAACCATTTGGGGAATGACTCAAACTGGGACCCCCAAAAGCCATAGTTGCTCCAGGATGCATTTTAGAGCATTTTCCAACATTTTAATCTAGTGGCGGCTTGAACAACAATCATAATAAAGACAAAACAATTCAGTCTTGCTTTTTTCATAGTAGACATAAGTTGTGCCCAAAGCTTAATGCTCACAGCTGACAAAGTAGTATCTCATAATAAACTAAAGACAACTGCTATGTATTGTGAGGATACACAAATCCTGTCTTGGGAATACTACCTGCCTCTCTACCCCCCCCCCCCAAAATAAAAAAAGACAGTCATTGCCTGTGCATCTGTCTGGTTCAAATGGCCACAGTCATGTATTTGAAGTGACTGCTATCATACATATATATGTACATGTACATATACATATACATAGCATGCCTCCTCACTTCTCATCTCTGTCCCCTCAAGACAGTAATCTGTACACATGCCTGATGTATGATTGTGAGGAAGATAAAAAAAATGATCACACATTTAATGTATTCCATTTTGTTATTCCTGTAAAGTTCATTACCCCTACAAAAGTTATAGTAACCTTCTTTGTACACCTTTGAGGTCTGTGAAAAAGTAAAATCAGCAATGATCACATTGTCCTCAGGCCAAACACAGGTTAAAATGACCTCCTGTGCATACCTCTAAAGTTTGATTGT
Source organism: Protopterus annectens (assembly GCF_019279795.1). Taxonomy (NCBI): domain Eukaryota; kingdom Metazoa; phylum Chordata; order Ceratodontiformes; family Protopteridae; genus Protopterus; species Protopterus annectens. Next base: position 789,869,562 of record NC_056733.1, on the reverse strand, counting down.
GACGAAAATTAAAGTAGTGACCACACAATGGAATTGGTATATATACGTTTGGGGGTGTAGGGGGGCTTGCCCCTGCAAAAAAGAAAATTAGAAAAGAGCGATGTTTGTGAATCTTCTCCTGGATTTTCAATTTTTTTTTTTTTTTTTTTTTTGTGGCATGTCAGCACCAGGCATTTCAAGTGCCAACATTTCAATAGGTAGCCTCACAGACAGTCAATAAATCCAGACATCAGAGTTTCATATTTCTAATTGCCCAGAAATGTGTTGATTCAACATGTGTTATTCTATTGACTTTTTAAGTGAATAAGAGTGATATTTAAAATGGGTTACTGAATTTTTAAGCCTTTATTCTGCTATTGGTTTTGGCTTTGCCCAGAATTCTTGAGTAAAAATGTTTTGAGAGATAAAGTATCTAGTGTTCTGCCAGTATTTATAAAACTCCCTGAAAGAGAAAACCATCCCTGAGGATCAGAAGCATCAGCTTTTCTTAAAACCCAAGGTTAGCACTTACATTAGTCACTCTGGGTTGCTGCTATCTAGTGCTTACCTTGCTCGTATTCATTCACTGATTATCATCTTTACCCTAACAGGTTCATATTACAACCCTGTTTCAATTAAAGAACATAATCATGTTTTTCTCCTAATTCTTCCCCAACCAGCAGCAGCTTTCTTGGGGCCCCCATACAGTCAAGGATTATTAAAGGCCCTCCATGCAGCCACTGGTACTGCAAGTGCCTAAAGCTGTCTATGATGTTAGTTTTAATGAAGAGAAAAGTCCACCAGCAGGATTTAATTAAGCCGAGGGCACTATGTCAATGGTAAGACATTTAATGAAACTGTGAAGCCTGTTATTTGACAAAACACTATTACTATAACCAGAAATATTTTTCAGTTTTAAAGGCAATATAAATGAGAATTATTACTCACCTGGTTTATTAAGTACACAGGATTGTTGTAATGTCTTTTGTTGGCTTGAATGACATGTTATAAAATCAAAATAAGATAATTTGCTGTGGTTGGTGCCCCCCCCCCATCTTAATCGTTTGCGTTAGCCCTAATCCTACCCTTGTTCTTAACCCCCAACCCTACGCACTAGTGTACTGTTACACCCTTTCCCTACAAGTACCAACACACATACCAACACGTCTATTCCCTTCCTTAGGTATTACTGTAGTCCTAACCTGCGAACACCGGAGTACACACACACACACACACACACACACACACACACACACACACACACACACACACACACACACACACACAATCCCAATGCCAAAACATTTGTTACAAATAAACATTTCAGCATTAATATAACTACTCAGTCCCACTTACCTTACATTCAATGTTGTACACTTTGACTATTCCACCATTTCACAAAATTTACATTTGGCCACTTCTGACACTGAAAATTATTTGGCAAATGGTACATTCAACCAAATGTACTCCATCCATACATGTATTGTGTATAAAAATATAGATACAGTACAGAAAATACATTCAACCAACAAGTTTTTGTGCCATGGTGGAAAATACACAGCAGAAGATTGAGCAATGATCAGATATCAGAAGTGAGCCATACAGCATTAGGCATTTATATCGTTCTCGAACACTGAAATGTTCGAAAACATAATGATCGACACCAGAATGTCGAAACGCTGTAATGTCGAACGGCAAGAAAAGAACAAGCACCCAAACAAACCATAAAATTGCTCTATGCAGGGGGGCAAGCCCCCCTGCACCCCCCACACCCCCCCCGCTACTTAAATATACCAACTCCGAGACCGCACTACAGTGCAGACAATGGAAAACTTCCATGTCTGCACTGTACAGAGATATCCATTAAACTGTTCAACATTCTAATGGTTTGAAATTCTGGTGTCGATTATTACGTGTTCGAACATTTCAGTGTTCAATAACGTGATATAGACCCGGCAATAGTTGTAGCATACAAGCCTAACCACTAAGCCACCATACTGTCCAAAAGACAGGCTTTGAACATATAGACTTCTTTATCTCTCAGATTTGGTGGAGTTTTAAACACTTTTTTAGTGTATATATTTCAAGTCGCACACGATTTGTCATCTTATGGTCCCTGGGATTACTCACCTACTATTGTTTCCATGTTAAAAATACCACTGCACTAACTGATAAAAACTGGAATCTTCCTGAGTCACCTGAATGACTTGGTCCCCATCATATAATTACAATCCAAGTCTCCCAGCAAAACCCATCAATCAAAATACATCCTGTATGACATCCAGAAGGTGTACTATTGTGGTCTGGATTTCAATCAATTTAGTGCCATAACCTTGTTATAACACAAATATACAATGATTTCGTTTCACATACATTCATATTGTTCAAAGAGCAGCTAAGACATCATACAATGAAGTGTACAGATGATCTGTAAAAAATTCATAACTAATGAGATACTCTAAAATGTTACATTTACCTATTCCATATTCAACAACATTAGTTTGTCAAATATAAAAAGAGTAAAATCCCATGATTGGAGAAACTCCCTGGTCAGCCTCAGTAAGAAGCTGAGATCCCTCATAAAATCCTCCAAAGCTAGTTACAAAAACAAAATTGCCACTGACTCTAAAGACATCCACAAAGCATTCTATAGCTATGTCAAGAATCTCAATGGCAACACTCAGATCTGCTCTGAGTTACAGCACAATGGCACTAAATATACAGAACCAACTGATATTGCCAACATCCTGGCAGATAGGTTCAGTGCTAACTTTACCCCCCTGTCATCCCCTAAAGGGCCCATCTCTATACCAGAAGAATGCAAAGTTCCTGTAATCACGGCTGCACAGGTAAAAAACACATACTCCAAAGCCAAGAATACAACATCCATGGGACCTGACAACATCCCAGTCTGTGTTCTACATGAACTACAGAATGAACTGGCACCCCACGCCTCACCTCAGGCTATGTGCCAACTGAATGGCGCACAGTGACGGTTGACCCACTCCACAAAGGGGGAGCCACCATGAACCCCGGAAACTACCACCCCATTAGCCTGATGAGCCTGGTCTGCAAGGCTATGGAACGTATCATCATGGAACTTATAAACAATGACATTGGTAATCTCCAAACTCAGGACCCCACCCAGTTTGGGTTTGTAAAAGGCAGATCATGTCTCCTAAACCTGATAGACTTCTTTGAAACAGTCACCAAAGCCGTAGATGAGGGTAAGGTGGTTCACACAGCTTATCTAGATCACGCCAAGGCTTTCAACACCATCCCCCCACTCTGGAATTATAGATAACTCACTAAACTAGGTATAAATCCCTATGTCACAAGATAGTTTGCCAAATGGCTCACTGACAGAACCCACACTGTGAAAGCAGCAGACTCCAAATCCAACTTCAGACCAGTGCCAAGTGGAGTACCACAGGGTTCAGTCCTGGGTCCTCTCCTGTTTGGCATCTACTTCTCTGACGTACAGGCTAACACAGAAGGTCTTTGGCTAATGAAGTTTGCAGATGACTGCAAACTAGGAGCCATAATCAAAACTCCAAAAGATGTGGACATCCTACAAAAGGGCCTCGCTGAGACAGATGCCTGGTGTCAAAGCCATGGCCTCAAGCTCAGTGCATAGTCATCCCTTTTGGTAAAAACTCTGTACCCATGAACTACCACATAGGCGGAAGTCTACATAACATCGAAAGTGTGATAAGAGGCCTTGGGACGCAGGTAGACAGTAGTCTCTCCTTTGATAATCACATCGCCACAGTAGTCAGGAAATCCTTCTACGTGGCACACCTCATCACAAAAGGTTTCTCATCCAGGAAAAAAGAAGTCATTGTTCTCCTCTACTCATCACTCATTAGACCCATTATAAAGTACAATCTCCCTTTTGGTATGTACCTCACAAGACATCTACAGCAACTAGAAAGGCCACAGAAATACCTCACAAAGAGGATTACTGGCCTCAAACAGATGCCCTACGCAGACCATCTCAAAAAACTACAGCTTTACTCCATCGCATATCACCTACTCAGAGGCGATCTCTGCCTAACACACAAAGCTATGTCAAACCCAGCGCTTTTGGACATGCTCCACTTGAAGAAATCACAATCCCTACGAGCTACACGCTCTAGGGACCTAAACCTTGTCACCACAATAAACAGAACATGCTGGAGGGATAGATTCCTGTCCCAGAGACTTCCCATACTCTGGAACAAACTACCTATCTATATCAAACAAAGCTCCTCATTAGCACTCTTCAAGAAAATTCTTGATGATTGAATGGGAGATAGGAAATTCACCCCGGGGATCACTTTTGTGGCTCTGCTCGACAGTGGCACAGGAAAATAATTTTCTTGGGTGGCGAAAGTCAGGGTACCTTTTGGCTAGACTTATATAAGCCCTAGGGCCAATAGCCTAGTACCTACGTATGAACCTATAAACCTATATATTCCGTTGTGTATCGTAATTCATCATAGGATTATAGGAGGTTACTGGGCTAATGGCCCTGGGGCCCTTACAAGCCTAGCCAAGAGTTTATCCCCAGAAAAGAAACCTCAGTCAGCATCTGTTTCCCCGTCAATGAGGGACACAGGTGGAACCCCAGGGACAAATTTGTGGTTTCCCATCCACTCATCAAGGTTGTGCTTGAAAAGGGTCAGTGAGGTACTCTGACATGTATGAGAAGTCTATTCCAGAGATGGAGCAGCCGCTGGGAGACAAACCTGTCTCTCCAGCTGGTTTTGTCACGTATTAGATTTAGGCCTTTGGAGTGGGTAATGCACGAGGAGTTAGACTTACAGCTGTGAATCATCTCTAGTAGGGCAGGGTCCAATATTGCCTTGTAGGCAAGACACAGATCACCTCTGAGCAGTCTGTACGATACCGAGTAGAATGATAGTGATTTGAGCCTGTCCACATAGGACAGGTGTTGGAGGCCATGAATTCTCTTTGTGAGAAATTTTTCTGGCCTTTCCAGTTTGTGCAGGTGTTTGGAAAGGTACATACCAAACGGGACCTTATACTCAATTATTTGCCTAATGAGGAGTACAGAGAGGTAATAACCTCCTTTTTTCTGGATGCATTCTCTTTACTTATGAGATGAACCAAGTAAAAGGCTTTTTTGACCACTGCTGCTATATGATGGTCGAATGTGAGATTGTTGTCAATCTGAGTACACAAGTCTGTCACCACAGGTTGTGTACTTAGGGGGTTGCCATTGATGTGGTAATCAGTAGGAGCCATGTTTTTGCCAAATGGTATGATAATATATTTTTTTGTGTTTAGCTTAAGGCCATGATTTTGGCACCAGTCATTTGTTGCTGTGAGGCTCTCTTGCAGTATGTTAACACCAAGTTGTATTAACTTTCTGATGATGCGCAAGTGGGGATTGTGTCAAAGGCCTTGGCCAACTCAAAGTAAGCTGTATGTACTGACTTTCCCTCATTCAGGGCCTTGGTGACGGTCTCAAAGAAGTCAACCAGGTTCAACAGGCAAGATCTGCCCTTGATCAATGTGAACTTGGTGGGGTCAAGTGTTTGAAGATTGCCTATGTCTTTGTTTATGAGATCCATAATAATACACTCTATGGCTTTACAGATCAGACTTGTCAACCTAATGTGGGCGATAGTTTCCAGGGTCATTAGTGTCACCACCTTTGTGCAAGGGGATGACAATGGCATTTCTCCACTCTGCTGGAATGAAGCGTATACTTAGGCTGTGGTTGGGTAGGGTGCTTAATGGTGAAGCTAGTTCTTGCTGGAGATGGTGCAGAATACAGCTTGGGATGCTATCGGGTCCCATATTAGCAGTGTTCTTTGCCTTGGATAGGGCCTTTAACACTTGATCTACAGAGATGTGAAGTGTAGGACAAGTAGCGGGGATGTCAAATGGGCCTTTGGGGGGGATAGGGGGTGAAGTTTGTGCTGAACCTATCTGCTAGCAGGTTGGCTAAGTCAACAGGATCAGTGTAAGTGGTATTATTAAGTACTAATTCAGAACAAACCTGGGCTTTGCCATGGAGGTTGCTGACATAACTGAAGAAGGCTTTGTGGTTTCCTTTTTTTTCAGAGGCTAGTTTCAATTTGTAATTGGCTTTGGAGGTTTTCACTAGTGATTTAATTTGCTTGTTGAGGCTGAGGAGAGAGTTTTTCCAATCTGAAATTTGTTCTTTTTACCCTTGAACAACAGTTTCTTCCTTTTGTTGTAAAGCCATTTGATAGAGGATGTTGTGTTTCCTTGAGGAGCGGGTTTTAGTTCTTTTGGGTATGCATGAGTCCATGCAGTTGTACAGGAGCTTGTATACTGCATTGGCATAATGTTCAGCATAGTTGTCTGCATCCTGTGAGGGGGGGTTGCTGGTGTGAAGCTACTGATACCCACCCTTAGGAGGTTTGTAGTCAGCTTTTGAGAAGTTTTTTAGCCTAGTTATGGGGGGGGGGGGGGGTTGGGTGGGATAGAAACTCGAATGAGACAGACCTATGATCTGATCTCACCAGGGAAGTTTACCATTTTTGGGGGGAGATGTTAATCTCTGTGTTGGAGTACTGCCTTACAACTCCAATATTGTTACTTATGAGAATCTAATGCTAAAATGTATTGCCAAATACTGTCATACTAAACATACCTAAAATATGCGACCACATTCTAACTACAGACTATAGGATCTGAAGGGGATAGTCAGTTGCTCAAAGACAAACAGTTGACACAGGAAGTGCTTTGGAAAGACCAATCAGGTCCTTGCTTCATCACTTTCCTGTTTTTTTTTTGTTTAAAAAAAAAAAAAAACCCTGACAACTTACTTCATTGTCTGCTGTCCCCATGGCCGGCCTTAGGCATAGGCGAACTAGGCGACTGCCTAGGGCGACGTACAGCCGAACTCGTAAACGGTGGAATTTTATATATTTATTTATTTTATTTAATTAATGTACTTTTGTTATTTTGCAATCTTCTCGGCGCCCTGTCTCTGAGTGAAGGGCATTGAGAAGATCGCAAAGTAACAAAACCATAGAGCGAAGGGAAGGGGGAAGCGCCCTCCTGTTTTTATAGCATCAGGCTGGCCAGGAGGCTGGCTTCAACAAGTAAAAAAAAAAAAAAAATTCTGCCGTCACGCACGGAACTTAAATAAGTTCAGTGAGGAGAGGGGTTGAGGTCATCATGCATGCATGTGTGATTGTTCAGATTTTGGGGAAACTGAAAATTTGTTAGGCTACTCAATAGTCAAGCCTAGTAACAACCTTGAATTTAAACTGTAAATTGGGACAATATAAAAACTGAAGAGCATTCCAGCAAAAACAACTTATAGTCTCAACAGCCAGCTTGACACTGATTGTACATATGCACCAGCTGTATGTGGATGGGGCTATTTAGTAAGAAGTTATACTGTCTGTAAGTATGGTGTAGTGTGCAGTATTGCATGTTATATTGTTT